>NW_025727006.1:0-120567 GCF_021461385.2 Schistocerca piceifrons | reverse complement strand
AGCGGTTCTCAGTCAGTCAGTCAGTCAGTCAGTAGTCGTTGCGAGTCCGTAGCTCTGTGTAGTTGAGGGCTGTACTCTGTCAGTAGTCGTCGCGTGCAGTACGCTAATAGTCGTCATGCAGAGCGGTCGGTCAGTAGTAGCAGCCGAGTGCGGTTGTGTGATGTAGGCGGTCGGCAACACTGGTCAAGATGGTGAATAAGGTATACTGTTAATTAATACAATCATTAGATAATGAAAAATTGTATTTATTGTAATTATTCTCCAACAAGTTCCCCAATAATAATTTTTATTTCAAAAGCATTTTTCAAACATTTAATTTTTTATTGAACTAAAGAGTTCGTTGCACTTCACATTTCATTCCACTTCTTTGAAGAAAAATGTCACTAAAATCACAAAAAAAGAGAATATTACTATTTGCAATGCAGTTCCTCCAAGCGCTGCGCAACAACCAGAGCAGAAATGTGACATCCATTTATTCGGAGGTAACACTTTAATTCTGATTGTTTTGCACAGGGCCAAAGACCGATATTTCGGTTTAATTGAAGTTTCTTGTCACTGAACGGACTTTTTTAAATGTTGTGTGAAGACTTTATATTTGAGTCAGATTGCGAATTTCACATTTTTGTTGCCATTTTCAATACCTCTCATTGTGGGCGAGGTTACAATTAGCGCAATGTCCATTGGCATCCGTAAATAACATTGTCCATTATTTTAAAATTTGCTGGGAGGTTACAACACACACACACAAAAAAAAAAAACAAAAAAAACAAAAAATTGCATTTATATCCGCTCCTCAATTGTAGATACCCCTTACACAGCTGTGTGCAATGAATGAGTGCTGGCTGGTAATTAATTGCACTCCTTGGAGGGAAATGCCATAGGAAGTAGTCTTTAAAAAGTGAATGTTTTTCGTTAAGAGACAAAAGTTACTTTAGAAAAAAAGTAATAGTGGGGCTTTTGTTGTTGAACAAAATAAGTACAATGAACATACGTTATCAGATTTGCGCAATGCAGCGTCACACCACCTTTTGATTATAACACAATATACTATACATCGTCCCGAACCGTGACCAGAGTCGCGAGACGAGCAGAGCACGCCGCCGACGCCCGCTCAGTACAACCGTCCACCCGCTACTACTGTCGACCGACTACTACCTCTCCCGACTCGCGCTACAATATATATAACAACTGTTCCTGGCGACCCGGTGCGTGCCACTACTGTCGTCTGGCGCGGTCCAAGCGCCGACTAGCAGCGATAAAGAACTCTCTGGTCAGACAGAGATGCTGTCATGCCTCGCCATCGCTCTGGTAATGAATACATACGTGTTGCAGCGTGCGTACCACCGGAACACGCAGTGGCGGAGCCAAAGACTGTGTTGTCGAGGTCGAGTGCGAGTGGGAAGAGAGGCAGCGTCGGCACGGAGATGGAAGCGAGCGCGAGACGCACGGGGGCTGCGGCGTGGCGCGTTTGCGGTCGGCGCCTTTGGTGGCAACGGCCGGGACAAGCAGCGGTGTATGGTGTGGTGCGGGGCGGACAGGGGCGGCGGTGGACGGGGAGGAGGCGGCGCGACGACGGCATGGGGGCGAAAACGGGACGGGGGACGGCGGATGTTGGGAGGCGTCACGCGCGGACAGGACACAGACACAGAGACACACAGATTGGAAAGGGAGGGTGCGCGGTAGTAGTTGGGAATGTGCGTACCGTGCGGGATGGGAGTGGGCGAGGAACACGGTCGTGGCCCCTGTTTTGGGTGCGTGTGATGACGTCGGTGTGTTGTGGGAAGGGAAGGTGCTGTGGCGGCGGCGCGTAATGTGTGTTGGCAAGCGTCGGTTCGACTGCGACGTTGATGGGCAGGGCAGGGCAGGGCAAGGTTAATGGTGGTAGGAGTAGGCGTGTGGGCGCAAAAAATCTGCCGCTGCAGGCGGTGCCGTAACCGCCATGGCGGGAAGGAGAGAGGGCCAAAAGAAAGAAAGAAAGAAAGAAGAAAACAAAAAAAAAAAAGGAGGGGGGGGGGCGAAAGTGGAGAGGCGGTGGTGTGAGAAGGGCGGGGGGCGGAAGGAAGGCAGGAAGGACAAGAGGCGAGGCGACGGCTTGCTTTGTGTATCGGTCGGTCTCTGGCTATGCTTCGTTTTCTGCAGCAGGGTCGGTGCGCGGCGTGGCTCGCGGCAGTGGGAACGCCTGGTGGCTGGACGGCCAGCAATGCGGTTGGATGGGCGGCCACAGCACCGCACCTGTGCCCGAGGAGGAGACGCTGGCGGCGGGCCCTGAGGTGAGGCCGGCTCGGCTGGGGCTGTGGATGTGTAGGTGTGCGCCGCTGCTGCAACAACGAGTAAAACGCGAGGAGGAGGGATGGCGGTAGAGAGAAAAAAAAAAAGGTCGTGTTGTGTTGATGCGCAGGCAGACGCGTACAGAGGGACGAGCCCGGTCTGCAGCAGGGTGTGGCCGTGCCGAGTGCAGAGCAGCGGCGGCTCGGTTCGGTTCGGCCCGGCCCGGCCCGGCCCGGCGGGCCGCGCTGTTGTCGCGGACGTGAGCGCCCCCTGGCGGGCGGCCGGAGGCGGCGCGGCGTGTTGGACGTGTGGCTGGTGGCAGTGCACAATTTGCGAGTGGCTGGCGGTGTGGTGTGGCGGTTGGCGCGTCGGGCGGCGGAGAGGTATGTGTTGCGGGCGCCCTTTGCTGCGCTGCGTCGTTGCGTGTGCCGTACAGGGCGGGCGCTTGTCGACTGTGTGGGCGGTGTGGCGAATTGGCGTGAAACGGCTGCCGAGAGGTGTGTGGTAGCGAGCCGGTCGGTGGTGTCAGTGCGAAGGGGAATGTGCGTGCGTTTGGCGGTTTCGGTGTGCTTTTTGCGGCGTCAGAGTGGGAATTAGTGGGGCCGGCTGTTGTGTTGGTTCCTTGTGTCTTGTGTCGCGTAGCTTGATGGCAACGTGGAAGGACGCCGGTTTCGTTTCGAGCCTTGCGTGTGGTTGTCGACGTTGACTGGTTGGCGTGTGCCGATGCACGTGCATGTGTGGGTCGCGAGTGCGTTTTTGGCTGGCTGTGTGTGTGTGTGTGTGTGTGTGTGTGTGTGTGTGTGTGTGTGTTTTGGGGGGGGAAGGGGGAGGCGGTGGTGAAAGTGCAGTCGTTGCCACGGGCGTCGTCGGGTGGGGCTGGGGCTGTGCGTCGTGGCGGAAAGGTGGTAGGTTGCGGGAAGCGAGCCCGTCGTTGACGGTGTCGCGTGAGTTGTGAATCGAGTGGGGCGCGGGGCGCGGGACAGGAGCAGCGTGCCGCTGCGTCGTGGTCGTCAGCAGAGGCTGTGCGTGTGCTTGTCCTTTTTGTGGGCGGTTCGTGCGAGGCGTTTTGGTTTTGTGTTGCCCTAGTTGTTAGTTTATTTTGTTTGTGTTTGTTATTTTGAGACGACGACTGGTTGGTGGCGTGCGCGCGAAGTGGCGGTGTGCGCTTCCCGTGTCGTTTGTGTTGTTTGGTTTTTTTGTTTTTGTGTGTTTTTTTTTTTTTTTTTTTTGCACTGGGCCCCGGTGGGTGGGTGCGTGTGTGTCGATTGCCGGCTGGCGAAAGGTGCGCCATCGGCGGGGTGGGTCGCCGGCACAAGTAGAGGCGGCGGCGTTGTTGCTGTTGTTGTGTGGTGTTTGTTTTGTTCGGCTGTGTCGGCGAGCTGTGTTGCGGTGCGTGTGAATGGTGGTGCAAAGGTGCTGGCGTTGGGGCTGCGACTGCGACGGCGGCGAGCCGCGGGCGCGCCATTGATAGTGATGTTGTGAACAGCGGCTGTGTACGGTAGTGGTGTTGTTGTAGCACGACGTGCATCCGGGCCGGCGCGGAAAGCGCAGTTGCGGGCGGTTGCCCTTCGGTGCCAGCCATGTCGCGTGAGCGGCGGGTTGCTCTGGTGTCGACACGTGGTGCTCTGGGTTGTTGTGTGGTGCCCTTTGGCCGGTGGGGGTGGTTCGCGTGTGTCTCGTTCGCGCTCGGTGTCTGGTCGTGGTCGTGCTGCTCCCCCGTCTGTCGGCGGTTTCCGACGTCGTCTGTACGTTTTTGTTCGTTTGCGGCGTGCCTGCCGACGTCGTCCCGTCGCGACCTTTCAACCGAAAGTGTGGCGCCCGAAGGTGAACGAACGTAACCCTGACCTCGGCGCTTTACGCTGAGCCGAGCGAACCGAACCGAACCGAACCTAACCTAACCTAACCTGTGGTGTGGCGAGGTGAGCTCAGCCTGTGAGCCCCTAACGTCTACGTAAGGTAAGCTGTCCGCTCACGCCTCACGTTTGAACGCTTTTTTAACCTACGTTTGACGCTTCTTAACCTAGCACCGACCCCTTAACCTAACGTGTAACCTAACCTAACCTAACCTAACCTAACCTCTGACGCCTGACGTGTTTGAATGCTTAACCTAAGTTTGACGCTTAACCTAACCCAAGTCCCCTTAACCTAACCCACGTCCACCTAACCTAACCTAACGTAGACGTGTAAACGTAATGTGTAACGCGTAACGTGTAAGGTCGGCTGTCGTGTGTGCTTGACGGCAGATTGGGTTGGTCTGTAGATTCGGATTGCGGTTTGCCTCGGTCGAGGGGTTGGGTCGGAAGCGGCGAGGGGCGGCGGCGCCTGTTGCGCAGGCGGCGTCCGTTTGCGGCGGGCAATTGTTGAGAAACGGCTGTGAATGTTGGCGGGCGAGAGGAGGAGGACGGCGCGCGATGTGGCCCGACGGCTGCGGGCCGATCGGGAAACGGCGGGAGGGCGACGGAAGGCGATGGGGCGGCGGAGGCGCGTTTGCACGGCCGTCATCGCCGCACGCCTCGGCTTGTGTGGCTGTGGCGCCGGCCGCGCTGGCCGGGCTGCCGCGGCGACGGTGTGGGAGTTTTGCCGAAGGTTTGGCCATTGTGGCGGGTCGTCGGCTGGGGCTGTGGGGGCGGCATTTGGGCGGGGGCGGCGATTCTCGGCGGGCCGACCCAGGCTGTAGCGCGCGGTAGCTGCAGTTTGGCCGTGGTTTGCGGCGCTGCCGTGGCGACTGGTTGGCGACTGTGGTGTGGCTGTGTGTAGCCCCATCCTCGGTGGTTTGAAAGGCGCGGGCGGTTGTGGCGCAGGTTTGGGGCTGCTCCGCACAGGCTGTCGGACGTTGGGCGGTAGCAAGCGCGGGAGGCGCGGCGCGGCGGCGCGCAGAGTGGCGGCCGCTCTCTCGGCCGTCCGCGCCCGCCCGCGACACTGGCTGGGCCTTGTGATTCTCTGCTCTGCTGCTGTGCTGTGCTTGCGTGCCTGCCTGCCGTCCCGCTCGCTCTCGCTGTGTGTTACGCGCGTCGTCGAAATGGCAGATCAGGCGGCTACGAACGAGACTGCTGCGGCACCCGCCGCCACCGGCACTACGAAGAAGGCCAAGTCTGCGTCGTCTGCGAAGAAGCCGCGCGCCAAGCCTGCGCACCCGCGCACCTCTGAGATGGTGACGGCCGCCATCAAGAGTCTGAAGGAGCGCGGCGGGTCGTCGCTGCAGGCGATCAAGAAGTACATAGCCGCGCACTACAAGCTGGACGCGGAGAAGCTGGCGCCGTTTATCAAGAAGTACCTCAAGTCGGCCGTCGTGGCGGGCGAGCTGGTGCAGACGAAGGGGAAGGGCGCGTCCGGCTCGTTCAAGCTTGCCGGCGCCGGCGGCGGGGGGGCGGCCGAGGGCGGCAAGGCTCGTGCTGGCGGTGCCAAGAAGAAGCGCGCCGCTCCGGCCAGCAAGGAGAAGAAGGGCGCCCGTGCGGCCGGCGCAAAGAAGGCTGGTGGCGTGAAGGCGGCGACCGGTCGGAAGGCGGGCGCCGCCAAGAAGGCGTCTGCGGCGTCGGCCGCTCCCGCGGGTGCGAAGAAGGCGGCTGCGGCCAAGCCGGCCAAGGCCAAGTCGCCGTCGAAGGCGAAGAAGGCCGCCAAGGTTCCGACGAAGAAGCCGAAGGCGCCGCGCCCGAAGAAGGCGACGACGCCGTCTAAGGCGAAGGCTTCGCCCAAGAAGAAGAAGTAGAGTAGAGGAGAAAGAGATGGGAAAGGAAGGGTTTGGCGCTTGACTCCGTCGTCCCCACCCCCCGTCGTCGTCTAGTGGCGCGCAAGAGACGCGCGGCCCAAAACGGCCCTTCTCAGGGCCATCAAAGCACGTCGGGGAAGGTTTTGATTGTCGTGTTGCGTTTGGTGTGGGTGTCTGTCTGGCGTTTCTGTATGCCCGTGGGGATGCTGTTTGCGTGCCGTGGTGGTTGGATTGCGGGGGTCGGTGGCGGGTGTGGGCGGCGGTAGCGGTAAGCGGTGTTGTTGTTGTTGTTGTTGTTGTTGTTGTTGTCGTGGTTGATTGTCGCCGTGTTTGTGGCGGCGGCCGACGGTTGGTTTTCTGTCACGTTGTTTTGTTTGAATACGTTGGTTGGCTTGCCTGCGTTCGTTCTTCTCGGATGTCTGTCTTGTCGAGTCGTGTCTGGTCTTTGTTTTGTTTTGTTCCTTTGTGTGTGTGTGTGTGTGTGTGTTATGTTTTGCAACGGGGGGCACGTTGAGATGCGGAAGGAGTCGGCGGGGATTTCGGTGGCGTGTAGAGCGAGCGAGCGCGCCTGCCTGGCCGTTGGCCGTCGGAGTGGAGTGCGGGTTTTTTTGTTTTCGAAACGAAAGCGGCGGCGGCCGGCCAGCCACCCGTGCGGTGTGACGTCGGCCGTTGGGCATTGTGCGCTTTGAGCGCCGGGGAGGGATGATGTGTGATTGTTGCGCGCTGCTAGCAGGCAGGCAGAGTGAGCGGGTGTGGCGGACGGACGGGAAGTGGTGGTTTTTGTTTTTGGGTTGCGGGGCGAGAGGCAGGCGACCGACAAAGTTTGCTCGCGACGGAGAGACGTTAGTGGCCCTGAAAAGGGCCGTTTTTGTTTGTGCGGTGCGGTGCCGCGGCGCGGTTTAGGCGCGCTCGCCGCGGATGCGGCGCGCGAGCTGGATGTCCTTGGGCATGATGGTGACGCGCTTGGCGTGGATTGCGCACAGGTTGGTGTCTTCGAAGAGGCCGACGAGGTAGGCCTCGCTGGCCTCCTGCAGGGCCATGACTGCGGAGCTCTGGAAGCGCAGGTCGGTCTTGAAGTCCTGGGCGATCTCGCGCACTAGGCGCTGGAATGGCAGCTTGCGGATGAGCAGCTCTGTGCTCTTCTGGTAGCGCCTGATTTCTCGCAGGGCGACGGTGCCCGGCCTGTAGCGGTGGGGCTTCTTGACGCCTCCGGTGGCGGGCGCGCTCTTCCTCGCCGCCTTGGTGGCGAGCTGTTTGCGCGGCGCCTTTCCGCCGGTGGACTTGCGGGCCGTTTGCTTTGTGCGGGCCATGGCGGTAGCGGTAGCGGTAGCGGAGCGGCGTGCGTGGAGGTTAGGTGCGGCGCGGCGTCCGGTGCTGCCTTGACAACGGGCCCGCGCGCCTCCGTGCTGCGCTTATATGCCCTCGGTTGCGCGTGGTGGGGGGAGGGCGGGCCAGAGTCTATATAGGGGGGCGGCGGGCGCGCTGGGCGCAGACCGTAGCCGACTCGCCAGCCGCTGCAGCTGCTGTTTGTGTGTGCACGTTGTTGCTTTGCCCGAGGAAGGAAGGAAGGATGACAGGCCGCGGCAAGGGAGGAAAGGGGCTCGGCAAGGGTGGCGCCAAGCGGCACCGCAAGGTGTTGCGCGACAACATCCAGGGCATCACGAAGCCCGCCATCCGCCGCCTGGCTCGCAGGGGCGGCGTGAAGCGCATCTCTGGTCTGATCTACGAGGAGACCCGCGGGGTGCTGAAGGTGTTCCTGGAGAACGTGATCCGCGACGCGGTGACGTACACTGAGCACGCCAAGCGCAAGACTGTGACGGCCATGGACGTGGTGTACGCCCTGAAGAGGCAGGGGCGCACCCTGTACGGTTTCGGCGGTTAGGCTGCGTCGCAGCGGGCGCTGGCCTTCCCGCGGCCGTGCTTGTGGGTGGGAGAGACTAGAAAACGGCCCTTTTCAGGGCCACCACACTGTTCGGAAGTTGAAAAGTGCGAAAGAGTCTGTGTTGTTGCTGCGTGTGTGCGCTGTGTTGTTTGTTTGTTTGTTTCTTTCCGTTTGAGCGACGTGATGTGACTGGGAGGGGAGAAGGAAAGGAAACGTGTCATGTGGCTGGCTGTGTGTGGAGCTGCTTCGTTTGTGTGTTTGTTATTGTGTGTCTTTGTATCGATCGCGACGGAGATGGCGGGCTGTGTGTTGTTGTGCGAGAGGCGGTGATTATTTGCTTGCGTGGTTTGTCTCTGTGTGTTTGTTTGCGGCGGCGTTGGGGTTTCCGAGGCAAGGCGTGTGGGCATAGGCGGCCGGATCAGCTGTTTCGTTCGTGTCGACGGCCGTTGCGCGCGGGAGTGGAGGGCGGTGTGTCGACACGCCTCCCTTTAACAATGGTCATTATTGCTGCCGTTGTCGGTTTGGAAGGCGACTGCGACGGTGCAAAATGTGTGTGTGTGTGTGTGTGTGTTGGGCCACACGGGCTGTGTGGACGACAAGATGGCGGACGTGCGCCGGCGGCGGCTGTGCAAAGTTAAAACAAAACAAGGTGCGGCGAGGACGACTGAAATTTTGCTTTGGACGTAGGTTTGTGTGGTGGCCCTGAAAAGGGCCGATTGTTGTGGGCCGAGCCGGCAAAGCGCGTTGCGTGCAGGGGAGCACGCGGCGCTGCGATTGCCTGGCCTCCTTTAGGCCTTCTTCTCGGTCTTCTTTGGCAGCAGGACGGCCTGGATGTTGGGCAGGACACCACCCTGTGCGATGGTGACGCCCGACAGGAGCTTGTTGAGCTCCTCGTCGTTGCGGATGGCAAGCTGCAGGTGGCGCGGGATGATGCGCGTCTTCTTGTTGTCGCGGGCCGCGTTTCCGGCCAGCTCGAGCACCTCAGCCGCGAGGTACTCCATGACGGCGGCGAGGTAGACGGGGGCCCCGGCGCCGACGCGCTCTGCGTAGTTTCCCTTGCGCAGGAGGCGGTGGATTCTGCCGACCGGGAACTGGAGCCCAGCCCTGCTTGAGCGGGACTTTGACTTGCCCTTGACTTTGCCTCCCTTTCCGCGTCCGGACATGGCGATGGGCTAGCGACGGTGCACACGAAACGGAAACGAAAAACGACCGGTGCGAGCGGCAGCGAGTCGAGCAGCGGAGTGCGTGCCGGCGCAGCCGGGGTGGGGGTGCTTTATGGGCTCGGGTGCGGCGGCCGGTTGCGCGCGCGCCCCATTGGTCGGCGGCCGCAACAGGGCGAGCTGGTAAAGGTGCGGCGGCGGCTGGCGGCGGGTGCCACTGTGTGGGGAGACGCTGACTAGAGCGGAGCGCTTGCTACTGGTGTTGCTGCTGCCGTACGTTGGTTCGAGATGCCGCCCAAGACTAGCGGGAAGGCCGCCAAGAAGGCTGGCAAGGCGCAGAAGAACATTTCGAAGGGCGACAAGAAGAAGAAGCGCAAGAGGAAGGAGAGCTATGCCATCTACATCTACAAGGTGCTGAAGCAGGTGCACCCTGACACGGGCATCTCGTCGAAGGCGATGAGCATCATGAACAGCTTCGTGAACGACATTTTCGAGCGCATTGCGGCCGAGGCGTCTCGCCTGGCGCACTACAACAAGCGCTCGACCATCACGTCCCGCGAGATCCAGACCGCTGTGCGGCTGTTGCTGCCTGGCGAGCTGGCCAAGCACGCCGTGAGCGAGGGCACGAAGGCGGTGACCAAGTACACGAGCTCCAAGTAAGGAGGTGGCTCTGGAATGGAAGGAAGGATGGAGAGAGAAGGCTCCTCCGTTGCGAGAGCGGCAAAACGGCCCTTTTCAGGGCCACCAACTTGCCTTTTGCGGGAAGGGCGGAATTGTTGTTGTTGTTTGTGTGGACGGCTGTGATGTATGTGTGCATTTTGATTGTGGGTGGGGGGGGGGGGCGCGTCAAAGCGTGTTGCGCGGGGTACGGCCACGAGGTTGGTCGCCGTGGCGTGGAATGGTGGCACGCCTCGTTGGCGTGGTTTTTGACCCATTGGTGTTGTTGGTGTGTGTGTGTGTGTGTGTGTGTGTGTTACCCGTCTGCGAGGGGGGACAGTGTGATCGGCGACTTTTGTGTCACCGTAACGACGGCCGTTTGCGGGTTTGTTTTTTTGCACATCATACATGGCGAGGGTGAAATGTGAAATGTTTTTGTTTGGTTTTTTTTTTGCCGCCCACTATTCCCTTTGCTGTACGCCGAGTTTGACAATGGTGCGACGTAACTGCAGCGTGGAGGTGTGTGAGTGACGTTGAAATGAACGTGCCATTAAGACGCATTGTTGTTGTATTGTACTGTACGTGTACGGCGACACGCACGATGATGTACCATTCGACTCTGATGTTTGATAGCCGTGTCTGACTGATTGCGTACGACGCACGCACACCGATGTCGTCATTCAAGATGCACGCTAGACGACGACGGCGGCGGTCGTTTGTTTGGCGAATGTCTGTACACGTGTTTGTCTGTGTCCATCCGGTATGTATTTGTTTGTTTGAAAGTGTTTTGTGTGTCGGTGACGTGGTCCGATGCGTCGCCCCCTGAGTAACTGTCGATCGGCGCGATAGACCGGCGTCACGCAACTGAACCGAAGTCTTGGGCACACCCGTCATACTGTTGTACACCGTCGCGCTGAGAACGGTAACGAAAGGTTGACTTTGATCGGTCGAATGTCTGGGCAGAACGTGAGGAATGAGGCAAGAGTGCAAGGAGGGGGGGCAAAAGAGAGAGGAAGGGAAAAAGGGGAGAAACGCATTCGTAGAGCAACGGAACGTTCCCGTGTCGGAGGCGTATTGGAGCCGCACTGAAATGCGTTTAACGGCGGCGCGGCTGCAAGTGTCTGCCGTGGTGAACGTTACCTTTGACGGCTGCATTGGGCTTTCGCTTTCGCTTTCCCGGATGTACGTAACGTTTGTTGATATGGTTCTGAGGAAGAGTGTATGACAGTGCCGTGCCGTCCATGTTCGTGTGCCCTCCCATTGTGTGTATGCTATTGTCTGTGTACTTGAATGATGTATGTAGGTGTTAGTGGACATGTTTTACCAGTGGGGGGAAATGGATCGTCGATAGTTGCCGTCACTCTGTCACGGTCGAGATGACGCACCCTCCGTACAGAAAGGTGTCGAGAAAGTGAGTGTGTGTGTGTGTGTGTGTGTGTCCGTGAATTGGCAGTGTTTGGAGGTGGGCGTGCCCTGGATGTGGCCCGGAAAAGGCTGTTCGTTAGGCGGTAGTGTTGTGTGGACAGGGGAGGGGCATGCGTAACGCTGCTGGCATGGCATGGCATTTCGGGAGATGGGAGGGGGCAAACGAGGAAACGAGGAGCGGCGGCCAAAGACGGGACGGGGAGGGGCGCGGTGTGGGTGGCTTGCGCCTGTGCTCGGCGTTGTGGTTTGTGCAAAAGAGGAGGAGAAAAACAATGTGAGTTGCCAGGGAGGGGAGCGGTGTTGTGTTGTGGTTGTCGTGGTGTAGCCGCAGACGCGGCTGTCAGTGAACGTGGCGAGACGGACGGATGCGCGGAGGGGCGGGGGCGGCGCATTTCGCCGGTGCCGTGCCGTGCCTGAAAGCCGCGTGGTCGCTGTGTTGTTGGTGGCGTGGGGGCGAGGAGAGTACCGTACGGGTGTGCTTGTGCGCCGGAAATGGCACACTGCGCCCGCCCGTCTTGGAGGCTGATGGCTGTGGTGTGGAAATGGGGCGCGGTGATGTTGAAGCAGTTGAAGAACAGAAAAGAAACCAAGAAAACGGAAGGCGTGATGCGGCGGTGGTGGTGAGAGCGGGAAAAACAAAACAAAAAAAAAAACAACAAAAAAAAAGAAGGAAAAACAACAAGAAACAAAAAAGAAAACAAAAAGTCTATCAATATTAAAATGTAAATGGACCCAGGTATAACCTCCCTGCACAAATAGCAGAGAGTCCGATGATAATAAAAATGTGCCAGAATGTTAACGTCCCTACAAAACAAACCCAACGATAATATTAATGAAAGAGTGAACCGTATGTAACATTGCAACAGACATAATGAAACCTGATAAATTGTATAAGGGCAGCAGCGTTGACCTTTGGCCCTGTATTCAGAATAAAAAGAGCCAAAGATCGTTACCCCAATGAAAAAGACACTGAAACACGTATGTAACATAGTAGCGATGGCGAGACATTGTAGCATCTGTGACCAGAGAGTTTGCGCTGGACTGCGCGTGTTGCGAGCGGTTCTCAGTCAGTCAGTCAGTCAGTCAGTCAGTCAGTCAGTAGTCGTTGCGAGTCCGTAGCTCTGTGTAGTTGAGGGCTGTACTCTGTCAGTAGTCGTCGCGTGCAGTACGCTAATAGTCGTCATGCAGAGCGGTCGGTCAGTAGTAGCAGCCGAGTGCGGTTGTGTGATGTAGGCGGTCGGCAACACTGGTCAAGATGGTGAATAAGGTATACTGTTAATTAATACAATCATTAGATAATGAAAAATTGTATTTATTGTAATTATTCTCCAACAAGTTCCCCAATAATAATTTTTATTTCAAAAGCATTTTTCAAACATTTAATTTTTTATTGAACTAAAGAGTTCGTTGCACTTCACATTTCATTCCACTTCTTTGAAGAAAAATGTCACTAAAATCACAAAAAAAGAGAATATTACTATTTGCAATGCAGTTCCTCCAAGCGCTGCGCAACAACCAGAGCAGAAATGTGACATCCATTTATTCGGAGGTAACACTTTAATTCTGATTGTTTTGCACAGGGCCAAAGACCGATATTTCGGTTTAATTGAAGTTTCTTGTCACTGAACGGACTTTTTTAAATGTTGTGTGAAGACTTTATATTTGAGTCAGATTGCGAATTTCACATTTTTGTTGCCATTTTCAATACCTCTCATTGTGGGCGAGGTTACAATTAGCGCAATGTCCATTGGCATCCGTAAATAACATTGTCCATTATTTTAAAATTTGCTGGGAGGTTACAACACACACACACAAAAAAAAAAAACAAAAAAAACAAAAAATTGCATTTATATCCGCTCCTCAATTGTAGATACCCCTTACACAGCTGTGTGCAATGAATGAGTGCTGGCTGGTAATTAATTGCACTCCTTGGAGGGAAATGCCATAGGAAGTAGTCTTTAAAAAGTGAATGTTTTTCGTTAAGAGACAAAAGTTACTTTAGAAAAAAAGTAATAGTGGGGCTTTTGTTGTTGAACAAAATAAGTACAATGAACATACGTTATCAGATTTGCGCAATGCAGCGTCACACCACCTTTTGATTATAACACAATATACTATACATCGTCCCGAACCGTGACCAGAGTCGCGAGACGAGCAGAGCACGCCGCCGACGCCCGCTCAGTACAACCGTCCACCCGCTACTACTGTCGACCGACTACTACCTCTCCCGACTCGCGCTACAATATATATAACAACTGTTCCTGGCGACCCGGTGCGTGCCACTACTGTCGTCTGGCGCGGTCCAAGCGCCGACTAGCAGCGATAAAGAACTCTCTGGTCAGACAGAGATGCTGTCATGCCTCGCCATCGCTCTGGTAATGAATACATACGTGTTGCAGCGTGCGTACCACCGGAACACGCAGTGGCGGAGCCAAAGACTGTGTTGTCGAGGTCGAGTGCGAGTGGGAAGAGAGGCAGCGTCGGCACGGAGATGGAAGCGAGCGCGAGACGCACGGGGGCTGCGGCGTGGCGCGTTTGCGGTCGGCGCCTTTGGTGGCAACGGCCGGGACAAGCAGCGGTGTATGGTGTGGTGCGGGGCGGACAGGGGCGGCGGTGGACGGGGAGGAGGCGGCGCGACGACGGCATGGGGGCGAAAACGGGACGGGGGACGGCGGATGTTGGGAGGCGTCACGCGCGGACAGGACACAGACACAGAGACACACAGATTGGAAAGGGAGGGTGCGCGGTAGTAGTTGGGAATGTGCGTACCGTGCGGGATGGGAGTGGGCGAGGAACACGGTCGTGGCCCCTGTTTTGGGTGCGTGTGATGACGTCGGTGTGTTGTGGGAAGGGAAGGTGCTGTGGCGGCGGCGCGTAATGTGTGTTGGCAAGCGTCGGTTCGACTGCGACGTTGATGGGCAGGGCAGGGCAGGGCAAGGTTAATGGTGGTAGGAGTAGGCGTGTGGGCGCAAAAAATCTGCCGCTGCAGGCGGTGCCGTAACCGCCATGGCGGGAAGGAGAGAGGGCCAAAAGAAAGAAAGAAAGAAAGAAGAAAACAAAAAAAAAAAAGGAGGGGGGGGGGGCGAAAGTGGAGAGGCGGTGGTGTGAGAAGGGCGGGGGCGGAAGGAAGGCAGGAAGGACAAGAGGCGAGGCGACGGCTTGCTTTGTGTATCGGTCGGTCTCTGGCTATGCTTCGTTTTCTGCAGCAGGGTCGGTGCGCGGCGTGGCTCGCGGCAGTGGGAACGCCTGGTGGCTGGACGGCCAGCAATGCGGTTGGATGGGCGGCCACAGCACCGCACCTGTGCCCGAGGAGGAGACGCTGGCGGCGGGCCCTGAGGTGAGGCCGGCTCGGCTGGGGCTGTGGATGTGTAGGTGTGCGCCGCTGCTGCAACAACGAGTAAAACGCGAGGAGGAGGGATGGCGGTAGAGAGAAAAAAAAAAAGGTCGTGTTGTGTTGATGCGCAGGCAGACGCGTACAGAGGGACGAGCCCGGTCTGCAGCAGGGTGTGGCCGTGCCGAGTGCAGAGCAGCGGCGGCTCGGTTCGGTTCGGCCCGGCCCGGCCCGGCCCGGCGGGCCGCGCTGTTGTCGCGGACGTGAGCGCCCCCTGGCGGGCGGCCGGAGGCGGCGCGGCGTGTTGGACGTGTGGCTGGTGGCAGTGCACAATTTGCGAGTGGCTGGCGGTGTGGTGTGGCGGTTGGCGCGTCGGGCGGCGGAGAGGTATGTGTTGCGGGCGCCCTTTGCTGCGCTGCGTCGTTGCGTGTGCCGTACAGGGCGGGCGCTTGTCGACTGTGTGGGCGGTGTGGCGAATTGGCGTGAAACGGCTGCCGAGAGGTGTGTGGTAGCGAGCCGGTCGGTGGTGTCAGTGCGAAGGGGAATGTGCGTGCGTTTGGCGGTTTCGGTGTGCTTTTTGCGGCGTCAGAGTGGGAATTAGTGGGGCCGGCTGTTGTGTTGGTTCCTTGTGTCTTGTGTCGCGTAGCTTGATGGCAACGTGGAAGGACGCCGGTTTCGTTTCGAGCCTTGCGTGTGGTTGTCGACGTTGACTGGTTGGCGTGTGCCGATGCACGTGCATGTGTGGGTCGCGAGTGCGTTTTTGGCTGGCTGTGTGTGTGTGTGTGTGTGTGTGTGTGTGTGTGTGTGTGTGTTTTGGGGGGGGAAGGGGGAGGCGGTGGTGAAAGTGCAGTCGTTGCCACGGGCGTCGTCGGGTGGGGCTGGGGCTGTGCGTCGTGGCGGAAAGGTGGTAGGTTGCGGGAAGCGAGCCCGTCGTTGACGGTGTCGCGTGAGTTGTGAATCGAGTGGGGCGCGGGGCGCGGGACAGGAGCAGCGTGCCGCTGCGTCGTGGTCGTCAGCAGAGGCTGTGCGTGTGCTTGTCCTTTTTGTGGGCGGTTCGTGCGAGGCGTTTTGGTTTTGTGTTGCCCTAGTTGTTAGTTTATTTTGTTTGTGTTTGTTATTTTGAGACGACGACTGGTTGGTGGCGTGCGCGCGAAGTGGCGGTGTGCGCTTCCCGTGTCGTTTGTGTTGTTTGGTTTTTTTGTTTTTGTGTGTTTTTTTTTTTTTTTTTTTTGCACTGGGCCCCGGTGGGTGGGTGCGTGTGTGTCGATTGCCGGCTGGCGAAAGGTGCGCCATCGGCGGGGTGGGTCGCCGGCACAAGTAGAGGCGGCGGCGTTGTTGCTGTTGTTGTGTGGTGTTTGTTTTGTTCGGCTGTGTCGGCGAGCTGTGTTGCGGTGCGTGTGAATGGTGGTGCAAAGGTGCTGGCGTTGGGGCTGCGACTGCGACGGCGGCGAGCCGCGGGCGCGCCATTGATAGTGATGTTGTGAACAGCGGCTGTGTACGGTAGTGGTGTTGTTGTAGCACGACGTGCATCCGGGCCGGCGCGGAAAGCGCAGTTGCGGGCGGTTGCCCTTCGGTGCCAGCCATGTCGCGTGAGCGGCGGGTTGCTCTGGTGTCGACACGTGGTGCTCTGGGTTGTTGTGTGGTGCCCTTTGGCCGGTGGGGGTGGTTCGCGTGTGTCTCGTTCGCGCTCGGTGTCTGGTCGTGGTCGTGCTGCTCCCCCGTCTGTCGGCGGTTTCCGACGTCGTCTGTACGTTTTTGTTCGTTTGCGGCGTGCCTGCCGACGTCGTCCCGTCGCGACCTTTCAACCGAAAGTGTGGCGCCCGAAGGTGAACGAACGTAACCCTGACCTCGGCGCTTTACGCTGAGCCGAGCGAACCGAACCGAACCGAACCTAACCTAACCTAACCTGTGGTGTGGCGAGGTGAGCTCAGCCTGTGAGCCCCTAACGTCTACGTAAGGTAAGCTGTCCGGCTCACGCCTCACGTTTGAACGCTTTTTTAACCTACGTTTGACGCTTCTTAACCTAGCACCGACCCCTTAACCTAACGTGTAACCTAACCTAACCTAACCTAACCTAACCTCTGACGCCTGACGTGTTTGAATGCTTAACCTAAGTTTGACGCTTAACCTAACCCAAGTCCCCTTAACCTAACCCACGTCCACCTAACCTAACCTAACGTAGACGTGTAAACGTAATGTGTAACGCGTAACGTGTAAGGTCGGCTGTCGTGTGTGCTTGACGGCAGATTGGGTTGGTCTGTAGATTCGGATTGCGGTTTGCCTCGGTCGAGGGGTTGGGTCGGAAGCGGCGAGGGGCGGCGGCGCCTGTTGCGCAGGCGGCGTCCGTTTGCGGCGGGCAATTGTTGAGAAACGGCTGTGAATGTTGGCGGGCGAGAGGAGGAGGACGGCGCGCGATGTGGCCCGACGGCTGCGGGCCGATCGGGAAACGGCGGGAGGGCGACGGAAGGCGATGGGGCGGCGGAGGCGCGTTTGCACGGCCGTCATCGCCGCACGCCTCGGCTTGTGTGGCTGTGGCGCCGGCCGCGCTGGCCGGGCTGCCGCGGCGACGGTGTGGGAGTTTTGCCGAAGGTTTGGCCATTGTGGCGGGTCGTCGGCTGGGGCTGTGGGGGCGGCATTTGGGCGGGGGCGGCGATTCTCGGCGGGCCGACCCAGGCTGTAGCGCGCGGTAGCTGCAGTTTGGCCGTGGTTTGCGGCGCTGCCGTGGCGACTGGTTGGCGACTGTGGTGTGGCTGTGTGTAGCCCCATCCTCGGTGGTTTGAAAGGCGCGGGCGGTTGTGGCGCAGGTTTGGGGCTGCTCCGCACAGGCTGTCGGACGTTGGGCGGTAGCAAGCGCGGGAGGCGCGGCGCGGCGGCGCGCAGAGTGGCGGCCGCTCTCTCGGCCGTCCGCGCCCGCCCGCGACACTGGCTGGGCCTTGTGATTCTCTGCTCTCATTCGAGTCTGGGATGCCGGCCGAGCCGGACGCACGCGCCGAGCGCTCCGCGCCTTAGCATCCTAAGATGTCAGACAGTGTTAGAGCGGACGGGGCCGCGTCCCTGCACGCTACCGGAGGTGAGTCGAGCACATCAGATGTACGCCCGCGTTTTCCTGATAGTGCTCCCCCTCAACTGGACGACGCATCCGGCGCCGTCGCACGCGTGTGTAGTAGTGTCTCACTCGACGCGCTCGCGAACGCGACAGATTTTGCCGGTGACTCGATAGTACCCACCGTGCCCTTGGCACAGTCTTTGGAGACGGCAGCAGCCGTCGGCACGTCGCAGCGCCCTGAAGATGCGCTGCAGACGCTAATAAACCTGCTACCGACACCTACAACCTCCGCCGACAGCTCCACGCCGTCAGCGGAGCCAATGGAGCAGGAAACATCTTATAAAGGTAATAGTGCGTCAAAAACAAGGAAACGCGCCAACACAGGAGATAATGAGGATCACTCCTTCCTCAAAAAGAAGAGTGTTGACCAACCACGGCAGTCAACACACCGTGCTCGGCGTAACGGCCGCGCACGTAATAGTACCGACGAGGACGGTTTTGTGCAGCCGAAGAAGACAGCCAGAGCCGTTCCGTCGTCGGAAACGCTGGCAGCTAACACCAGCAATATGTTTGACGCGCTCTCTGATAGTGAGGAGGAAGAGGAGCATGACAACACAGCTCCACGCGGCCGTCTTCCCCCGCCACTTGTGATCGCGTATGAAAAAGACTTCCGCAGCCTACAGATCATGCTAAATGGTCTGCTGGGGAAAAACAATTATCGAGTGCGTACAGCGGGTGACACGGTGTACAAAGTGCGCGTGAATAACTGTGACCTGTACAATAAACTCTTACACGCCGCAAGAGCACAAGGCATGGAGTACTATACGTATTCCACTTCACGCAAACGACCTCTGAAGGTCGTGTTTAAAGGAGTACCGTTAAAGTACTCCAATGAACATGTAAAGGAGGACTTAGAAGACCTAGGCTTTATAGTTCAATCTGTAACAAAAATGAGGGACCCAAGAACCAACAGGCGCGGCCCTCTAAGACTCGTGTGTGCGGACAGCACGGACAAAAACAGAGAGCTGTTCAAATTGAAATTTATAGGCCCGTGTGAAGTAACTCCAGAAAACTTACGCCAAACAGGTGGCTACGCCCAGTGCTACCGCTGTCTCGAATTAGGACATGTAGACAAGCACTGCGGAATGCAACCGTTCTGTGTGCGTTGTGCCGCTCCTCATGCTGCGATCGAGTGCGACGTGAAGGGGGAGCCGTATAAAGACTTCAAGCCGAAGTGTAAACTCTGTAACGGCGAGCACGTGGCATCTTATCGAGGATGTCCACGGCACAAAGCCTTCGCAGCGCGCCTCCGGAAAGCGGAGACGCCGAAGAAAGGCACAGTTTTGGCGGGAAACTCCAGACACCGCGGAGCCGAGGGGGAAGGACGAACAAAAGGTGGTCGCCGTCGTCGAGGTCGCCGGCGCGGGGTAAGGACCTCCAAACCCCGCCCAGGTGACACTTCACACCGTCCCCAGGCCGAGCAGACTTCAGCCCAACCGAAGACGGCCAGCGCACAAAATGGCAGGCAAGTCCCGCCCAGCGCGGCCATCGTCGCGGACGGAGCAATCCCCGAGCGGCGCAAGACGCAGGTAACACCGTCCACCTCTCCCACCACCGAGCGCCCGCGCGCCAATCAGAGCGCGCGCCGCTGGGAGAACACCGCGCCAGCGGCACAAAATGGCGGCCCAGAGGCACCGCCACTGAACGATGCGGCCATCTTCCCCGGCCTGCGCGGGCGCCGACAGCATGGCGGACCCCAGGCAGCCACGCGCCATCTTGTCGGCAGCAGCAATGGCGGCGAGCCCGCCGCTGGCCAGGCAGCCACGCGCCATCTTGTCGGCAACGGCAATGGCGGCGAGACCGCCGCTCGCCAGGCAGCACTCGACAACACACCACAAGCCGACCGCCACGACGCCGTCGGCAGCATGAGCGCCAGCTATGAGCGCATGA
The DNA here is from genome assembly GCF_021461385.2 of Schistocerca piceifrons. Taxonomy (NCBI): domain Eukaryota; kingdom Metazoa; phylum Arthropoda; class Insecta; order Orthoptera; family Acrididae; genus Schistocerca; species Schistocerca piceifrons. The sequence goes on along the minus strand of NW_025727006.1, from coordinate 101,142 downwards.
TGATGGCAATGGAGCAGCGAATGTTCGCGATGATGGAAAAATTCATTTCCCTCGTCGTGAACGTCATCAGCGAACTTCCTGCCAAGATTGCGGCCGCTATGCAGCAGGCAACAAATATCAACAACCCCACGACCCAGCATGGCAGCGCCACGAGAAATTAAAATATGCCTCTGGAATGCCCGCGGCCTACGAGAACAGGCCGCAGAATTTCGCGAGCTAATTCGCACGGAAAATGTGGATTTATGTCTCGTGACGGAGACGTTCCTGAAACCCGGAGTCCGCGTCGGGATACCGAATTATGTGTGTCACCGCGACGACAGGCCAACCCACGGAGGGGGAACGGCAATATACGTTCGTCGGACGCTAAGCCACTATAAGATTCACCTGCCGCCGCTGCAGACAGCCGAGGCGACCGCGGTCGCAGTAAACACGGCGCATGGAAAAATCACGGTCGGTGTCGTGTACAAGTCACCGAGTCGGCGCCTGCAACGAGAAGACATGGACAAATTGTTGTCACTTCCAGGACAACTTCTACTGGGAGGCGACTACAATTCCAAAAATCAAGTCTGGAATTCCAGACTTACGAACACGAGTGGGCGGCAGCTGCAACGCATCGTAGAGCGCCATAACGCCGTAGTTGTCGCCCCACACGAACCGACCATCTTTCCTCCTAGAGCGTTGCCTGACGTGATCGACATACTGATAAACAAAGGCGTCAGACAGAACCTGACAGCGAGCACAAGGCCGCCGATCAACTCCGATCATGTCCCAGTCATGTTCGAAGTTGAGGCGGAACTTGCGCCAATTCCAAGAAGAGGGCTCGACTTACGCGGAATCAACTGGGACCAATACCGCGAAGCCATGGTGGCAGCGTTGGAACAACTCCCGGAACCGGCCGCGAACGGCGTAAACGCGGCTCTACAACACTACACAAACTGCATGGTGGAAGCAGCAACCAACGCCACGCCGCCCAGACCAGCAGCCGACCACCGAAGCTGCAAACCACAGCGTTTGCCACGAGACCTGGAGAACTTAATCTCCGAGAAAAACCGGGTTGCCAGAGAATGGCAACGCACCCGCAATCCGGCCATCAAACCGACACTCAACCGGTTGCGCCGGGAAATCAAGGTCGCAGCAGAAAAACACAGGCACCAGGAGTGGGCGACCAAGATCTCCCAGCTCAACACGGAAGATGGTTCGGCGTGGAGAACGGTTAAGAGCTTCATCCGTCGCACGATGAAAGTTCCTCCACTCCAGGTCGGAGCAGATTTTGTCAGCGAGCCGAATGCAAAGGCCAACTGCCTGGCCGATGCGTTCGCCGCTAATTTCACACCGATGGAGGACCCAGTCGACGCAGCGCACATTCGACTCGTCAGGGATCGTCTTCCCCGCTACCTTGCGGCGAGGGACCCAGACGACCACATCACGCCGATAGCCGTCGACGAGGTGAAACTGCTGCTGCGTCACCTTCAAGGTCGCAAAGCCGCGGGTCCAGACATGGTGACAAATTCGCTCCTCAGGCAACTCCCAGAAGAAGCAGTGGCCAAACTTACAGAACTCTTCAATGAAGTGCTTCGTACAGAAGAGTTTCCGCAAATCTGGAAGCACGCAGAAATAGTGGCCCTACCAAAACCAGGGAAAGACGCGCGGATGGCAAAAAACTACCGTCCGATTAGCTTGCTGCCGGCGCTATCCAAACTTTTTGAGCGGCTATACATGACGCGCCTCCTGCGTCATATCACCGACGAACAAATTCTGCCTGATGAGCAATTTGGGTTCCGGCGAGGACACTCTGCCACACACCAAGTCCTACGGCTGACTGAGGAAGCGTTCGGAGCAGTTGACCGACGCGAGTATTTCGGTGCTCTTATGCTCGACGTGTCACGCGCCTTTGACTCGGTGTGGCACGAAGGCCTCCTGTACAAGTTGCTTGTACTGGGGGTACCCGTGTCACACGTGAGTCTCCTGCAGACTTACCTGCGGGACAGGACGTTCCACGTTCGGGCAGACAGTGGAATCTCCACGGAGCGCCGGGTACTCGCGGGTGTACCGCAAGGCTCGGTCATCGGCCCGACGCTTTACTCGGTCTACACAGCGGACCTCCCACGTACAGGTGCAGTGAACAACGCCCTGTACGCGGACGACACCGCCGTCTACGGCCGCAGCAGATGCCCCCGAGCTCTACAACGGCGTCTGCAAGCGGCAACCGCGGCGCTAGAAGAATGGGCCACGAAATGGCGTCTGGCTTATAATCCCGAGAAAAGCCAGGCGATCATCATCGCGCTCAGGCATGTTCCGGCAGACCTCGAGCAGCTGACAGTCCGCGGAAGACCCGTACCGTGGAACAACAGTGCCAAGTATCTTGGCGTCACGCTAGACAAGCGTCTAACGTGGCGCCAACACATCGAAGAAGTGAGGAGGAAGGCACTGGGTAGACTGCGCATGTTGTACCCGGTCATCAACCCCACATCATCGCTACCAGCAGACTTAGGTCTCACCTTGTACAAAGCCACCATCAGCCCGCTGTTTGATTATGCAGCGGTGGTGTGGGGCAACGCAGCCGAGACCAACATCCGCCGTCTACAAATGGTCCAAAACAGGGCCCTCAGAACGGTGCTGCATCTTCCGTGGGACTTCAACACCGCGGAACTACACCACGTCGCAGGAGTTCCTTTACTCAGACAGCGGTTCCAACTCGCTGCCCAAGACTTCTACGAGAAGGTCGAAGTATCGCGTAACCCTAAGGTACGCGATCTCGGCCATCGACCACACTGGCGCGCCACGCTGCGCTGGCCAGATCTCCTTCGCCTGCAACAATAGTGCCGCGAAGTGAAGACTTTCCTCATGTGATGTTCCAGTGCAGAACAAGACTAAAACCTCACAAAGACTTATACTAACATGGTGCACCCTATTTATGGAAGAAAGAGCGTCAAGTACGCTGAAAACTTCCTCACAAGTGTTAACGCAGAAATGCGTCACACACACACTTATGCACACGCATTCATTCTCTGCTCTGCTGCTGTGCTGTGCTTGCGTGCCTGCCTGCCGTCCCGCTCGCTCTCGCTGTGTGTTACGCGCGTCGTCGAAATGGCAGATCAGGCGGCTACGAACGAGACTGCTGCGGCACCCGCCGCCACCGGCACTACGAAGAAGGCCAAGTCTGCGTCGTCTGCGAAGAAGCCGCGCGCCAAGCCTGCGCACCCGCGCACCTCTGAGATGGTGACGGCCGCCATCAAGAGTCTGAAGGAGCGCGGCGGGTCGTCGCTGCAGGCGATCAAGAAGTACATAGCCGCGCACTACAAGCTGGACGCGGAGAAGCTGGCGCCGTTTATCAAGAAGTACCTCAAGTCGGCCGTCGTGGCGGGCGAGCTGGTGCAGACGAAGGGGAAGGGCGCGTCCGGCTCGTTCAAGCTTGCCGGCGCCGGCGGCGGGGGGGCGGCCGAGGGCGGCAAGGCTCGTGCTGGCGGTGCCAAGAAGAAGCGCGCCGCTCCGGCCAGCAAGGAGAAGAAGGGCGCCCGTGCGGCCGGCGCAAAGAAGGCTGGTGGCGTGAAGGCGGCGACCGGTCGGAAGGCGGGCGCCGCCAAGAAGGCGTCTGCGGCGTCGGCCGCTCCCGCGGGTGCGAAGAAGGCGGCTGCGGCCAAGCCGGCCAAGGCCAAGTCGCCGTCGAAGGCGAAGAAGGCCGCCAAGGTTCCGACGAAGAAGCCGAAGGCGCCGCGCCCGAAGAAGGCGACGACGCCGTCTAAGGCGAAGGCTTCGCCCAAGAAGAAGAAGTAGAGTAGAGGAGAAAGAGATGGGAAAGGAAGGGTTTGGCGCTTGACTCCGTCGTCCCCACCCCCCGTCGTCGTCTAGTGGCGCGCAAGAGACGCGCGGCCCAAAACGGCCCTTCTCAGGGCCATCAAAGCACGTCGGGGAAGGTTTTGATTGTCGTGTTGCGTTTGGTGTGGGTGTCTGTCTGGCGTTTCTGTATGCCCGTGGGGATGCTGTTTGCGTGCCGTGGTGGTTGGATTGCGGGGGTCGGTGGCGGGTGTGGGCGGCGGTAGCGGTAAGCGGTGTTGTTGTTGTTGTTGTTGTTGTTGTTGTTGTCGTGGTTGATTGTCGCCGTGTTTGTGGCGGCGGCCGACGGTTGGTTTTCTGTCACGTTGTTTTGTTTGAATACGTTGGTTGGCTTGCCTGCGTTCGTTCTTCTCGGATGTCTGTCTTGTCGAGTCGTGTCTGGTCTTTGTTTTGTTTTGTTCCTTTGTGTGTGTGTGTGTGTGTGTGTTATGTTTTGCAACGGGGGGCACGTTGAGATGCGGAAGGAGTCGGCGGGGATTTCGGTGGCGTGTAGAGCGAGCGAGCGCGCCTGCCTGGCCGTTGGCCGTCGGAGTGGAGTGCGGGTTTTTTTGTTTTCGAAACGAAAGCGGCGGCGGCCGGCCAGCCACCCGTGCGGTGTGACGTCGGCCGTTGGGCATTGTGCGCTTTGAGCGCCGGGGAGGGATGATGTGTGATTGTTGCGCGCTGCTAGCAGGCAGGCAGAGTGAGCGGGTGTGGCGGACGGACGGGAAGTGGTGGTTTTTGTTTTTGGGTTGCGGGGCGAGAGGCAGGCGACCGACAAAGTTTGCTCGCGACGGAGAGACGTTAGTGGCCCTGAAAAGGGCCGTTTTTGTTTGTGCGGTGCGGTGCCGCGGCGCGGTTTAGGCGCGCTCGCCGCGGATGCGGCGCGCGAGCTGGATGTCCTTGGGCATGATGGTGACGCGCTTGGCGTGGATTGCGCACAGGTTGGTGTCTTCGAAGAGGCCGACGAGGTAGGCCTCGCTGGCCTCCTGCAGGGCCATGACTGCGGAGCTCTGGAAGCGCAGGTCGGTCTTGAAGTCCTGGGCGATCTCGCGCACTAGGCGCTGGAATGGCAGCTTGCGGATGAGCAGCTCTGTGCTCTTCTGGTAGCGCCTGATTTCTCGCAGGGCGACGGTGCCCGGCCTGTAGCGGTGGGGCTTCTTGACGCCTCCGGTGGCGGGCGCGCTCTTCCTCGCCGCCTTGGTGGCGAGCTGTTTGCGCGGCGCCTTTCCGCCGGTGGACTTGCGGGCCGTTTGCTTTGTGCGGGCCATGGCGGTAGCGGTAGCGGTAGCGGAGCGGCGTGCGTGGAGGTTAGGTGCGGCGCGGCGTCCGGTGCTGCCTTGACAACGGGCCCGCGCGCCTCCGTGCTGCGCTTATATGCCCTCGGTTGCGCGTGGTGGGGGGAGGGCGGGCCAGAGTCTATATAGGGGGGCGGCGGGCGCGCTGGGCGCAGACCGTAGCCGACTCGCCAGCCGCTGCAGCTGCTGTTTGTGTGTGCACGTTGTTGCTTTGCCCGAGGAAGGAAGGAAGGATGACAGGCCGCGGCAAGGGAGGAAAGGGGCTCGGCAAGGGTGGCGCCAAGCGGCACCGCAAGGTGTTGCGCGACAACATCCAGGGCATCACGAAGCCCGCCATCCGCCGCCTGGCTCGCAGGGGCGGCGTGAAGCGCATCTCTGGTCTGATCTACGAGGAGACCCGCGGGGTGCTGAAGGTGTTCCTGGAGAACGTGATCCGCGACGCGGTGACGTACACTGAGCACGCCAAGCGCAAGACTGTGACGGCCATGGACGTGGTGTACGCCCTGAAGAGGCAGGGGCGCACCCTGTACGGTTTCGGCGGTTAGGCTGCGTCGCAGCGGGCGCTGGCCTTCCCGCGGCCGTGCTTGTGGGTGGGAGAGACTAGAAAACGGCCCTTTTCAGGGCCACCACACTGTTCGGAAGTTGAAAAGTGCGAAAGAGTCTGTGTTGTTGCTGCGTGTGTGCGCTGTGTTGTTTGTTTGTTTGTTTCTTTCCGTTTGAGCGACGTGATGTGACTGGGAGGGGAGAAGGAAAGGAAACGTGTCATGTGGCTGGCTGTGTGTGGAGCTGCTTCGTTTGTGTGTTTGTTATTGTGTGTCTTTGTATCGATCGCGACGGAGATGGCGGGCTGTGTGTTGTTGTGCGAGAGGCGGTGATTATTTGCTTGCGTGGTTTGTCTCTGTGTGTTTGTTTGCGGCGGCGTTGGGGTTTCCGAGGCAAGGCGTGTGGGCATAGGCGGCCGGATCAGCTGTTTCGTTCGTGTCGACGGCCGTTGCGCGCGGGAGTGGAGGGCGGTGTGTCGACACGCCTCCCTTTAACAATGGTCATTATTGCTGCCGTTGTCGGTTTGGAAGGCGACTGCGACGGTGCAAAATGTGTGTGTGTGTGTGTGTGTGTGTTGGGCCACACGGGCTGTGTGGACGACAAGATGGCGGACGTGCGCCGGCGGCGGCTGTGCAAAGTTAAAACAAAACAAGGTGCGGCGAGGACGACTGAAATTTTGCTTTGGACGTAGGTTTGTGTGGTGGCCCTGAAAAGGGCCGATTGTTGTGGGCCGAGCCGGCAAAGCGCGTTGCGTGCAGGGGAGCACGCGGCGCTGCGATTGCCTGGCCTCCTTTAGGCCTTCTTCTCGGTCTTCTTTGGCAGCAGGACGGCCTGGATGTTGGGCAGGACACCACCCTGTGCGATGGTGACGCCCGACAGGAGCTTGTTGAGCTCCTCGTCGTTGCGGATGGCAAGCTGCAGGTGGCGCGGGATGATGCGCGTCTTCTTGTTGTCGCGGGCCGCGTTTCCGGCCAGCTCGAGCACCTCAGCCGCGAGGTACTCCATGACGGCGGCGAGGTAGACGGGGGCCCCGGCGCCGACGCGCTCTGCGTAGTTTCCCTTGCGCAGGAGGCGGTGGATTCTGCCGACCGGGAACTGGAGCCCAGCCCTGCTTGAGCGGGACTTTGACTTGCCCTTGACTTTGCCTCCCTTTCCGCGTCCGGACATGGCGATGGGCTAGCGACGGTGCACACGAAACGGAAACGAAAAACGACCGGTGCGAGCGGCAGCGAGTCGAGCAGCGGAGTGCGTGCCGGCGCAGCCTGCTGCTTACATCTAATACTTTCCCCTCTTTGGGGAAGTGTGAGGGGGAGTTTGTAGCCTTTCGGCTTTTACTCCCCTGTGTACTTGTGTGTGTGATTATTTCTGTACTTTTTTGATGTCTGTGATTTGTGATGTTTGTTCTGTGTGGGTCTGGTACTTGCCTGAGGTTTGGCGAGATAATTGTAGCATTTTGGGTAGGTGTAGGATTTGGGAATGGGTATTGGGATTTTTCTCTTCGACTTAGTCGTCGAAGATCGTCATGGGGCGATTGTGTTTATCGCGGGACATGTCATACCGACCTAGGGAGTGGATGAGAGCATTTCCCGACCTGGAAGTACCTTCATAGAAGGCCCTTGCCAAGTCTTGAAAACGCTCTCTCAGTAGTGGGATTTCCGCAGCGGCATGCAAATCGTCGATAGGGAATCCAAGGGGTAAACGCAGTGCCCTCCTGAGGGCGCGGTTCTGCAGCCTCTGGAGTTTGTCCAGGTGCTGCTTCGCCGCGTATCCCCAGACAGGACACGCGTATTCCATGACTGGCCGGATCAGGGCCTGGTACACGTTCACTCCTACTGAGCAGGAAAGGGAGCTGGATGAGTTGAGGATTGGGTACAGGATGGACATTCTGGCACAGACCTTCCTATGGACCTCGTCTATGTGGGGTTTCCACGTAAGACGAGAGTCCAAGGTTACGCCAAGGTACTTGGCGGTTCTGCGCCAGGGGAGTTGGGTTCCGTTTAGGTGAAGGTGGAGGGGGGGCCGTTGAGGAGGTTCGCGCCTTCCGAGCCTACGGGTGATCAGCATCGCCTGCGTCTTTTCAGAATTGATGGTGATTCGCCAGCGACGGGCCCAAGTTTCTGTGTCATCTAAAACCCTTTGTAGCCTACGGATGACCAGGTCCTTGTTCGCGTTTCTTGTGTAGAAGGCTGTATCGTCAGCGTACTGTGCAGTGTGCACCAGGGGGGCCGTTGGAGTGTCCGCAGTGTACAGACTGTACAAAACGGGCCCCAGGACCGATCCCTGTGGCACCCCAGCACGAATACGCCTTCTGGTGGAGGTGGACGTTTCTACTTTGACAGAGAAAGTTCTGTTCGAGAGATAGCTTTTAATCTGTTTAACTATACTCCCGGGGAACCCTTGGGTGTACAACTTGTAGAGTAGCCCTCTATGCCATACTGAGTCAAAGGCCTTGGCTACGTCAAGTAGCACTATCCCGCAGTAGCCTCTGTGGTTGAAGCCCTCTGTGGCTGCTTCAACCACTCTCATGATCTGTTGTGGGGCAGAGTGGTTCTGCCGGAATCCGAATTGGAAATCCGGCAGAATTTGCTCTCTGGTGATGTGTTCTTGTATGGGTCTTAGCAGGAGGCGCTCGTAGATCTTGCTGAGAGTTGGCAAGAGGCTAATCGGCCTGTAGTGCTGCGGGAACAGAGGGTCTTTCCCTGGTTTGTGTATTGCGACCACTTCCGCGTGTTTCCAGCAAGCTGGGAACTCGCGGGTACGAGTAATCTCGTTGAAGACGTTCGCGAGGTGTTCGATCGCCGTGGGTGGCAGGTTTTTGACCAACTGGTTGGTGACATTGTCATGTCCTGGCGCCTTTTTGGAGGGGAGGTACCTAATTACTTTTGCCACGTCTTCGGGGGCAAAAACTGTGGGTTCGTCTTCTGGGTCCTCCTCAGCATTGAGGAAGACAGCCAGTTGACGACGGACCACTCTTTCATGCTCATCATCCTGGGGTTCAGCCGCTTGGAACTGCTTCTCGAAAGTGTCGGCGAGGGCGTTGGCCTTTTCAGCATGGCTGTAGGCCATACCCCGCTCGCCATGCAGTGGCGGCATCCTAGCGCGTCTTTTTGTGAATTGTTTGGTTGCTTGCCAAAGTGTGTGATCGTCTACTTTGAGGGCTGAGAGGCGGTTTTGCCATTGCTGGTTTCTGTGCTCATTGAGCGCTACCTTCAATTCTCTCTGTAGACGATTGAGCAGCCTCCTTGTGGCCTGGTTTCTGGTTATCTTCCACTCTTTTGCCACTCTGTTCTTATGTCGAATTTGAGCTAGCAAGTGTTCCGGGAGCTGTATTTGCGGCGGCGGGCCATCCCTTTGTGGAGGGGTGGCTTCTTCCGCTGCCTGCAAGATGGTGCCTGTTAGGTCTTGTAGCGCTTGTTCTACTGTTTCGGCAGTAGGTGGCGGGGCGCGAGCGATATCAGAGGCGACAGTTTCTCGGTATCGCTCCCAGTTTGTACGTTTGTAAGACGTCTGGTACCGTGGGAGTGCTACCCATTCTCCCACGTCGACCTCTAGGATCACTGGGTTGTGGTCGGAGGACATTCTGTTGATCGTCCTCGCGGTCACAAACCCCGTAATCCTCCTAGTGAGAGCTATGTCCAACACGTCGGGCCTGCTTCCATTTTTTGGAAAATGTGTGGGCTCGACTGGACCCCAGGTTTCGAAGTGGTGGTTGCGCGCTAGTTGTTGCAATCTGGCGCCTGCTCTGGAGGTTACTCTAGAATTCCAATCAGGATGTTTGGCATTGAAGTCGCCCCCTATTATGAGTTTGCCTTCAATTTGCCCTAGAGTAGCTATGTCTCCCTCATCTATCTGGTCTTGTGGGGGTCGGTAGATTGCAACGATTGTTAGGGGTCCAGTGGCAGTGGCTACTTCCACCGCCACTGCTTCGATTTTATTGGTAGCTGGTAAGAATACCTGGTGGTGGGGGATCCCTCTTTTTATGTATATGGCCACTCCTCCGCCTTGGGTTGGCCTGTCTTTGCGATAGGTAACATAGTTGGGGACTGTCGCTTTTATTCCCGGTTTTAAGTGGGTTTCCCCCATCATGCATATGTCGATGGAGAACTCCTTCATGAGTTCTCTGAACTCGACCTCTTGGTTAACAATGCCGTCTGCGTTAAAGACGCACATTGTCAGGCCATGGATGTTTGGTCGTCTATCCATGATGGGGTTTTGAAACTACTGAGGAAGTCGCAGAGGGGAGCGACTGCTGGACTGTTGCCTGGAGGGCAACGAGGATCTGTGTGTTCTGCTTCTGGGCTTCCCTGAATTCCTTCATCATTTCCATGACGAGGTTCATGGTCTGCACCATTACGCCTAACAACTGATCCATGGGGGGGGAGTGTGTGTGGGGTTCCCTAGAGCTTCCTCCGTCGTGGTGGACCTGGCCGTTGGTGCTGTGTATATCCCGGTGTTGTTCTGTTTGTTGTGTCTGCTGTTGTGGTGATTGGGCCACGCTTTCATGGTTCCTCAGGGGAGAAACCACTTCCGCATATGTCGCCCTTGGTGTGTCCGGCCTTGGTTTTACCCAGGCCTTGTCTGTGTGTGTTGTTGTATTTTGTTTTCTTGTGTGAGTGGTTGGGTTTGTGGTGTTCTGTTTGCGTGTGTGGGGGGCGGCCTTTGCGCCCTTTGCCTGCTGTGAGTGTCTTTTGTGGACCTCACAACCTTGGTAACCCGCTGTGTGGTTTTTGCCACACAGCGCGCACCTTATTTGTGGGTCCGTGTGCTGGAGTGTGCATGTCCTGGTGTCGTGGGCCTCAGCGCACTTCCTGCATCTCACTGGCATGTTGCAGTGCGCAGCGATGTGGTTCAGGCCCTGACACCTGAAGCACTGCACCGTCTTGTTTTTACGGCGCAGCGGCTCCGTGGTGACAGGGACTGCCAGGACCATCGTGATCTCCCTCTTGTTTTGAGGTACGTCAGGGAGCGTTACCTGGTACAGCGGCCACTTACTGTTTATGCTGCCCATTTGCTGTACTACCTTGACGACATACCCCCGGGCAGTCAAGTCTGTTTTGATTGCCTGGGGGGATACTCGTCTTGGTAGGTCTCTGATTACTATGTTTCTGTTTCGTGTCTTTGTTGTTGGGAAGGTGTAGTGAGGTATGCTTCTTGTGCTGAACAGTGCTTTGACTGTGTTGTAGTGTTCGAGTGTGTGTACTGTGATTTTTATTTTGTCTCCTCCGGCGGGTTTTGCCTGGAAGCTGCCTCCCCCGATTTCTGTCTTGAGCAACTCAAAGAGCTCCTCGTAGTTTTGAGGAAACTCTGCGACAATCGGGGGGAGGTGGTGGGCGACTTGATTTTGTGTTTGCGTTGTGTTTTCTGTTAACGCCGGCTCCTCAGCAATCACCTGGAATCTGTTTGGGGTGGGTTCCACTCCCCGGGCTGGCGGAAGCCTCGGCTGGCGAAACGTTTTCCTCGCGCAGCCGGGGTGGGGGTGCTTTATGGGCTCGGGTGCGGCGGCCGGTTGCGCGCGCGCCCCATTGGTCGGCGGCCGCAACAGGGCGAGCTGGTAAAGGTGCGGCGGCGGCTGGCGGCGGGTGCCACTGTGTGGGGAGACGCTGACTAGAGCGGAGCGCTTGCTACTGGTGTTGCTGCTGCCGTACGTTGGTTCGAGATGCCGCCCAAGACTAGCGGGAAGGCCGCCAAGAAGGCTGGCAAGGCGCAGAAGAACATTTCGAAGGGCGACAAGAAGAAGAAGCGCAAGAGGAAGGAGAGCTATGCCATCTACATCTACAAGGTGCTGAAGCAGGTGCACCCTGACACGGGCATCTCGTCGAAGGCGATGAGCATCATGAACAGCTTCGTGAACGACATTTTCGAGCGCATTGCGGCCGAGGCGTCTCGCCTGGCGCACTACAACAAGCGCTCGACCATCACGTCCCGCGAGATCCAGACCGCTGTGCGGCTGTTGCTGCCTGGCGAGCTGGCCAAGCACGCCGTGAGCGAGGGCACGAAGGCGGTGACCAAGTACACGAGCTCCAAGTAAGGAGGTGGCTCTGGAATGGAAGGAAGGATGGAGAGAGAAGGCTCCTCCGTTGCGAGAGCGGCAAAACGGCCCTTTTCAGGGCCACCAACTTGCCTTTTGCGGGAAGGGCGGAATTGTTGTTGTTGTTTGTGTGGACGGCTGTGATGTATGTGTGCATTTTGATTGTGGGTGGGGGGGGGGGGCGCGTCAAAGCGTGTTGCGCGGGGTACGGCCACGAGGTTGGTCGCCGTGGCGTGGAATGGTGGCACGCCTCGTTGGCGTGGTTTTTGACCCATTGGTGTTGTTGGTGTGTGTGTGTGTGTGTGTGTGTGTGTTACCCGTCTGCGAGGGGGGACAGTGTGATCGGCGACTTTTGTGTCACCGTAACGACGGCCGTTTGCGGGTTTGTTTTTTTGCACATCATACATGGCGAGGGTGAAATGTGAAATGTTTTTGTTTGGTTTTTTTTTTGCCGCCCACTATTCCCTTTGCTGTACGCCGAGTTTGACAATGGTGCGACGTAACTGCAGCGTGGAGGTGTGTGAGTGACGTTGAAATGAACGTGCCATTAAGACGCATTGTTGTTGTATTGTACTGTACGTGTACGGCGACACGCACGATGATGTACCATTCGACTCTGATGTTTGATAGCCGTGTCTGACTGATTGCGTACGACGCACGCACACCGATGTCGTCATTCAAGATGCACGCTAGACGACGACGGCGGCGGTCGTTTGTTTGGCGAATGTCTGTACACGTGTTTGTCTGTGTCCATCCGGTATGTATTTGTTTGTTTGAAAGTGTTTTGTGTGTCGGTGACGTGGTCCGATGCGTCGCCCCCTGAGTAACTGTCGATCGGCGCGATAGACCGGCGTCACGCAACTGAACCGAAGTCTTGGGCACACCCGTCATACTGTTGTACACCGTCGCGCTGAGAACGGTAACGAAAGGTTGACTTTGATCGGTCGAATGTCTGGGCAGAACGTGAGGAATGAGGCAAGAGTGCAAGGAGGGGGGGCAAAAGAGAGAGGAAGGGAAAAAGGGGAGAAACGCATTCGTAGAGCAACGGAACGTTCCCGTGTCGGAGGCGTATTGGAGCCGCACTGAAATGCGTTTAACGGCGGCGCGGCTGCAAGTGTCTGCCGTGGTGAACGTTACCTTTGACGGCTGCATTGGGCTTTCGCTTTCGCTTTCCCGGATGTACGTAACGTTTGTTGATATGGTTCTGAGGAAGAGTGTATGACAGTGCCGTGCCGTCCATGTTCGTGTGCCCTCCCATTGTGTGTATGCTATTGTCTGTGTACTTGAATGATGTATGTAGGTGTTAGTGGACATGTTTTACCAGTGGGGGGAAATGGATCGTCGATAGTTGCCGTCACTCTGTCACGGTCGAGATGACGCACCCTCCGTACAGAAAGGTGTCGAGAAAGTGAGTGTGTGTGTGTGTGTGTCCGTGAATTGGCAGTGTTTGGAGGTGGGCGTGCCCTGGATGTGGCCCGGAAAAGGCTGTTCGTTAGGCGGTAGTGTTGTGTGGACAGGGGAGGGGCATGCGTAACGCTGCTGGCATGGCATGGCATTTCGGGAGATGGGAGGGGGCAAACGAGGAAACGAGGAGCGGCGGCCAAAGACGGGACGGGGAGGGGCGCGGTGTGGGTGGCTTGCGCCTGTGCTCGGCGTTGTGGTTTGTGCAAAAGAGGAGGAGAAAAACAATGTGAGTTGCCAGGGAGGGGAGCGGTGTTGTGTTGTGGTTGTCGTGGTGTAGCCGCAGACGCGGCTGTCAGTGAACGTGGCGAGACGGACGGATGCGCGGAGGGGCGGGGGCGGCGCATTTCGCCGGTGCCGTGCCGTGCCTGAAAGCCGCGTGGTCGCTGTGTTGTTGGTGGCGTGGGGGCGAGGAGAGTACCGTACGGGTGTGCTTGTGCGCCGGAAATGGCACACTGCGCCCGCCCGTCTTGGAGGCTGATGGCTGTGGTGTGGAAATGGGGCGCGGTGATGTTGAAGCAGTTGAAGAACAGAAAAGAAACCAAGAAAACGGAAGGCGTGATGCGGCGGTGGTGGTGAGAGCGGGAAAAACAAAACAAAAAAAAAACAACAAAAAAAAAGAAGGAAAAACAACAAGAAACAAAAAAGAAAACAAAAAGTCTATCAATATTAAAATGTAAATGGACCCAGGTATAACCTCCCTGCACAAATAGCAGAGAGTCCGATGATAATAAAAATGTGCCAGAATGTTAACGTCCCTACAAAACAAACCCAACGATAATATTAATGAAAGAGTGAACCGTATGTAACATTGCAACAGACATAATGAAACCTGATAAATTGTATAAGGGCAGCAGCGTTGACCTTTGGCCCTGTATTCAGAATAAAAAGAGCCAAAGATCGTTACCCCAATGAAAAAGACACTGAAACACGTATGTAACATAGTAGCGATGGCGAGACATTGTAGCATCTGTGACCAGAGAGTTTGCGCTGGACTGCGCGTGTTGCGAGCGGTTCTCAGTCAGTCAGTCAGTCAGTCAGTCAGTCAGTCAGTAGTCGTTGCGAGTCCGTAGCTCTGTGTAGTTGAGGGCTGTACTCTGTCAGTAGTCGTCGCGTGCAGTACGCTAATAGTCGTCATGCAGAGCGGTCGGTCAGTAGTAGCAGCCGAGTGCGGTTGTGTGATGTAGGCGGTCGGCAACACTGGTCAAGATGGTGAATAAGGTATACTGTTAATTAATACAATCATTAGATAATGAAAAATTGTATTTATTGTAATTATTCTCCAACAAGTTCCCCAATAATAATTTTTATTTCAAAAGCATTTTTCAAACATTTAATTTTTTATTGAACTAAAGAGTTCGTTGCACTTCACATTTCATTCCACTTCTTTGAAGAAAAATGTCACTAAAATCACAAAAAAAGAGAATATTACTATTTGCAATGCAGTTCCTCCAAGCGCTGCGCAACAACCAGAGCAGAAATGTGACATCCATTTATTCGGAGGTAACACTTTAATTCTGATTGTTTTGCACAGGGCCAAAGACCGATATTTCGGTTTAATTGAAGTTTCTTGTCACTGAACGGACTTTTTTAAATGTTGTGTGAAGACTTTATATTTGAGTCAGATTGCGAATTTCACATTTTTGTTGCCATTTTCAATACCTCTCATTGTGGGCGAGGTTACAATTAGCGCAATGTCCATTGGCATCCGTAAATAACATTGTCCATTATTTTAAAATTTGCTGGGAGGTTACAACACACACACACAAAAAAAAAAACAAAAAAAACAAAAAATTGCATTTATATCCGCTCCTCAATTGTAGATACCCCTTACACAGCTGTGTGCAATGAATGAGTGCTGGCTGGTAATTAATTGCACTCCTTGGAGGGAAATGCCATAGGAAGTAGTCTTTAAAAAGTGAATGTTTTTCGTTAAGAGACAAAAGTTACTTTAGAAAAAAAGTAATAGTGGGGCTTTTGTTGTTGAACAAAATAAGTACAATGAACATACGTTATCAGATTTGCGCAATGCAGCGTCACACCACCTTTTGATTATAACACAATATACTATACATCGTCCCGAACCGTGACCAGAGTCGCGAGACGAGCAGAGCACGCCGCCGACGCCCGCTCAGTACAACCGTCCACCCGCTACTACTGTCGACCGACTACTACCTCTCCCGACTCGCGCTACAATATATATAACAACTGTTCCTGGCGACCCGGTGCGTGCCACTACTGTCGTCTGGCG
Source organism: Schistocerca piceifrons (assembly GCF_021461385.2). Taxonomy (NCBI): domain Eukaryota; kingdom Metazoa; phylum Arthropoda; class Insecta; order Orthoptera; family Acrididae; genus Schistocerca; species Schistocerca piceifrons. Next base: position 85,748 of record NW_025727006.1, on the reverse strand, counting down.
CGGTCCAAGCGCCGACTAGCAGCGATAAAGAACTCTCTGGTCAGACAGAGATGCTGTCATGCCTCGCCATCGCTCTGGTAATGAATACATACGTGTTGCAGCGTGCGTACCACCGGAACACGCAGTGGCGGAGCCAAAGACTGTGTTGTCGAGGTCGAGTGCGAGTGGGAAGAGAGGCAGCGTCGGCACGGAGATGGAAGCGAGCGCGAGACGCACGGGGGCTGCGGCGTGGCGCGTTTGCGGTCGGCGCCTTTGGTGGCAACGGCCGGGACAAGCAGCGGTGTATGGTGTGGTGCGGGGCGGACAGGGGCGGCGGTGGACGGGGAGGAGGCGGCGCGACGACGGCATGGGGGCGAAAACGGGACGGGGGACGGCGGATGTTGGGAGGCGTCACGCGCGGACAGGACACAGACACAGAGACACACAGATTGGAAAGGGAGGGTGCGCGGTAGTAGTTGGGAATGTGCGTACCGTGCGGGATGGGAGTGGGCGAGGAACACGGTCGTGGCCCCTGTTTTGGGTGCGTGTGATGACGTCGGTGTGTTGTGGGAAGGGAAGGTGCTGTGGCGGCGGCGCGTAATGTGTGTTGGCAAGCGTCGGTTCGACTGCGACGTTGATGGGCAGGGCAGGGCAGGGCAAGGTTAATGGTGGTAGGAGTAGGCGTGTGGGCGCAAAAAATCTGCCGCTGCAGGCGGTGCCGTAACCGCCATGGCGGGAAGGAGAGAGGGCCAAAAGAAAGAAAGAAAGAAAGAAGAAAACAAAAAAAAAAAAGGAGGGGGGGGGGGGCGAAAGTGGAGAGGCGGTGGTGTGAGAAGGGCGGGGGCGGAAGGAAGGCAGGAAGGACAAGAGGCGAGGCGACGGCTTGCTTTGTGTATCGGTCGGTCTCTGGCTATGCTTCGTTTTCTGCAGCAGGGTCGGTGCGCGGCGTGGCTCGCGGCAGTGGGAACGCCTGGTGGCTGGACGGCCAGCAATGCGGTTGGATGGGCGGCCACAGCACCGCACCTGTGCCCGAGGAGGAGACGCTGGCGGCGGGCCCTGAGGTGAGGCCGGCTCGGCTGGGGCTGTGGATGTGTAGGTGTGCGCCGCTGCTGCAACAACGAGTAAAACGCGAGGAGGAGGGATGGCGGTAGAGAGAAAAAAAAAAAGGTCGTGTTGTGTTGATGCGCAGGCAGACGCGTACAGAGGGACGAGCCCGGTCTGCAGCAGGGTGTGGCCGTGCCGAGTGCAGAGCAGCGGCGGCTCGGTTCGGTTCGGCCCGGCCCGGCCCGGCCCGGCGGGCCGCGCTGTTGTCGCGGACGTGAGCGCCCCCTGGCGGGCGGCCGGAGGCGGCGCGGCGTGTTGGACGTGTGGCTGGTGGCAGTGCACAATTTGCGAGTGGCTGGCGGTGTGGTGTGGCGGTTGGCGCGTCGGGCGGCGGAGAGGTATGTGTTGCGGGCGCCCTTTGCTGCGCTGCGTCGTTGCGTGTGCCGTACAGGGCGGGCGCTTGTCGACTGTGTGGGCGGTGTGGCGAATTGGCGTGAAACGGCTGCCGAGAGGTGTGTGGTAGCGAGCCGGTCGGTGGTGTCAGTGCGAAGGGGAATGTGCGTGCGTTTGGCGGTTTCGGTGTGCTTTTTGCGGCGTCAGAGTGGGAATTAGTGGGGCCGGCTGTTGTGTTGGTTCCTTGTGTCTTGTGTCGCGTAGCTTGATGGCAACGTGGAAGGACGCCGGTTTCGTTTCGAGCCTTGCGTGTGGTTGTCGACGTTGACTGGTTGGCGTGTGCCGATGCACGTGCATGTGTGGGTCGCGAGTGCGTTTTTGGCTGGCTGTGTGTGTGTGTGTGTGTGTGTGTGTGTGTGTGTGTGTGTGTGTTTTGGGGGGGGAAGGGGGAGGCGGTGGTGAAAGTGCAGTCGTTGCCACGGGCGTCGTCGGGTGGGGCTGGGGCTGTGCGTCGTGGCGGAAAGGTGGTAGGTTGCGGGAAGCGAGCCCGTCGTTGACGGTGTCGCGTGAGTTGTGAATCGAGTGGGGCGCGGGGCGCGGGACAGGAGCAGCGTGCCGCTGCGTCGTGGTCGTCAGCAGAGGCTGTGCGTGTGCTTGTCCTTTTTGTGGGCGGTTCGTGCGAGGCGTTTTGGTTTTGTGTTGCCCTAGTTGTTAGTTTATTTTGTTTGTGTTTGTTATTTTGAGACGACGACTGGTTGGTGGCGTGCGCGCGAAGTGGCGGTGTGCGCTTCCCGTGTCGTTTGTGTTGTTTGGTTTTTTTGTTTTTGTGTGTTTTTTTTTTTTTTTTTTTTGCACTGGGCCCCGGTGGGTGGGTGCGTGTGTGTCGATTGCCGGCTGGCGAAAGGTGCGCCATCGGCGGGGTGGGTCGCCGGCACAAGTAGAGGCGGCGGCGTTGTTGCTGTTGTTGTGTGGTGTTTGTTTTGTTCGGCTGTGTCGGCGAGCTGTGTTGCGGTGCGTGTGAATGGTGGTGCAAAGGTGCTGGCGTTGGGGCTGCGACTGCGACGGCGGCGAGCCGCGGGCGCGCCATTGATAGTGATGTTGTGAACAGCGGCTGTGTACGGTAGTGGTGTTGTTGTAGCACGACGTGCATCCGGGCCGGCGCGGAAAGCGCAGTTGCGGGCGGTTGCCCTTCGGTGCCAGCCATGTCGCGTGAGCGGCGGGTTGCTCTGGTGTCGACACGTGGTGCTCTGGGTTGTTGTGTGGTGCCCTTTGGCCGGTGGGGGTGGTTCGCGTGTGTCTCGTTCGCGCTCGGTGTCTGGTCGTGGTCGTGCTGCTCCCCCGTCTGTCGGCGGTTTCCGACGTCGTCTGTACGTTTTTGTTCGTTTGCGGCGTGCCTGCCGACGTCGTCCCGTCGCGACCTTTCAACCGAAAGTGTGGCGCCCGAAGGTGAACGAACGTAACCCTGACCTCGGCGCTTTACGCTGAGCCGAGCGAACCGAACCGAACCGAACCTAACCTAACCTAACCTGTGGTGTGGCGAGGTGAGCTCAGCCTGTGAGCCCCTAACGTCTACGTAAGGTAAGCTGTCCGGCTCACGCCTCACGTTTGAACGCTTTTTTAACCTACGTTTGACGCTTCTTAACCTAGCACCGACCCCTTAACCTAACGTGTAACCTAACCTAACCTAACCTAACCTAACCTCTGACGCCTGACGTGTTTGAATGCTTAACCTAAGTTTGACGCTTAACCTAACCCAAGTCCCCTTAACCTAACCCACGTCCACCTAACCTAACCTAACGTAGACGTGTAAACGTAATGTGTAACGCGTAACGTGTAAGGTCGGCTGTCGTGTGTGCTTGACGGCAGATTGGGTTGGTCTGTAGATTCGGATTGCGGTTTGCCTCGGTCGAGGGGTTGGGTCGGAAGCGGCGAGGGGCGGCGGCGCCTGTTGCGCAGGCGGCGTCCGTTTGCGGCGGGCAATTGTTGAGAAACGGCTGTGAATGTTGGCGGGCGAGAGGAGGAGGACGGCGCGCGATGTGGCCCGACGGCTGCGGGCCGATCGGGAAACGGCGGGAGGGCGACGGAAGGCGATGGGGCGGCGGAGGCGCGTTTGCACGGCCGTCATCGCCGCACGCCTCGGCTTGTGTGGCTGTGGCGCCGGCCGCGCTGGCCGGGCTGCCGCGGCGACGGTGTGGGAGTTTTGCCGAAGGTTTGGCCATTGTGGCGGGTCGTCGGCTGGGGCTGTGGGGGCGGCATTTGGGCGGGGGCGGCGATTCTCGGCGGGCCGACCCAGGCTGTAGCGCGCGGTAGCTGCAGTTTGGCCGTGGTTTGCGGCGCTGCCGTGGCGACTGGTTGGCGACTGTGGTGTGGCTGTGTGTAGCCCCATCCTCGGTGGTTTGAAAGGCGCGGGCGGTTGTGGCGCAGGTTTGGGGCTGCTCCGCACAGGCTGTCGGACGTTGGGCGGTAGCAAGCGCCCATCCGCCAGTCGTTATGTCCCAAGAAGAGGAGAGCAACACAGGATTTACCTGACGGCATTGCCTGCATTCGTCAGAGGAGAGAGGGTGTGTTGAACTTCTTTATTTGTTGTATGGCATCGGGGTATGCGGGATCATAAAAAGAAAATCAGAGGGACGGAGCTGCAAGCAGCGTCCGCTTCGTGCACTCCCGAGTCTCAGCGGTCGAGGAGTGCAACAGGCCGCTGATAGCGGTCACGAACATCTTGAGGTGCGCCAACGTCTCGAATGAGTGGATTGGCAGAGGCGCGCGACCGTCGGTAAAAACGGCTGGCATTCTGCTGTATGCGGGGCATCACTTCCAGTTCATCAGCTGCATGGTGGAGGTACTGATGCGGAAACTGCGGGTGTACATGGAAGACCCGCCGGAGGATCTTATTCTGTTGCGCCTGAAGACGCTGAATATGCGTGGGAGCCGCATTGCCCCAGGCCTCACACGCATAGTCCACAATTGGTCGTATAAATAAGCGGAAGATGAGGAGGCCATTCCGGATGGAGAGGTCAGACCCTTCATTAAGGAATGGGTACAGCGCACCCATCCGCTGGTGGACTTTGGTACGGACGGCGTCGATGTGCGGCTTCCACAGTAGGCGATCGTCCATGATAACGCCCAGGTACCGGACGGTCTTCTGCCAGGGGAGGGCGGTCCCATAGAGTCGAAGTGGCGGGGCTGGCATCGTCGTCTTCCTCGTAAAGACGATGGCCTGCGTCTTCAGGGGGTTGAACCGGATGCGCCAGCGAGCGGCCCAGATCTCGAGGTCGTCGCATGCCTGCTGCAACCGGGAATGCATGGCGGCATGCCACCGGCTCCTGGTGTAGAGCATCGTATCGTCGGCGTAGACGGCTTTCTCCACTCGGGGCGACGTCGGAAGGTCCGAGGTAAATATAGTATAAAGGACGGGGCCCAGGACGGAGCCCTGCGGCACCCCGGCGACGATAGGTCTGGCAGTGGAGAGAGCCGCGTCAACGCGGACAGCGAAAGTACGGTGCTGCAGGTACGACGCAATGAGGCGCACATACGCTCGGGGAAACCCAAGGTGGTCCATCTTCCAGAGAAGTCCAGCATGCCAAACACTGTCAAAGGCCTTCGTGACATCTAGAAGAACCGCTCCACAGTATTCCCGGTTGTTGAAGGCGCGAGTGATGTACTCCACAACACGTACAATCTGCTGGGTCGTGGAGTGGCCGCTGCGGAATCCAAACTGTTCCGGGGGGAGGATTTCCCGAATATCCAGGATGGTCCGGAGTCGCTGAAGAAGAAGCCGCTCAAACAGCTTGCTGATGTGCGGAAGCAAACTGATAGGCCGGTAGGATTTTGGGTCCTTCCGATCCTTGCCCGGCTTAGGAACAGCAATAACGATGGAGTGCTTCCACGCTGCAGGGTAGGTGCGAGTCCGCAGAACCCAATTGAAGATGGCAGTGAGATGAACCACAGCCATTAGCGGCAGGTTCTTCAGGACCCGGCCGGTAATGTCGTCAACACCTGGAGCCTTGGACGCCGGGAGAGCCTTGATGCTTGCACGGACTTCGGCCACTGAAATAGGTGGTATGTCGTCACGGTCCTCCTCCCCATCCCCGTGGAGGATGGTCTGCACTGCTGCGTCAACCTGGTCGACGTGTAGCTGGTCCACATCTTCTTGAAGGGGGGTAAAATTCTCCTGAAAGATGTCCGCAAGGAGATTCGCCTTATCCTCATGTAGATAGGCCGTCCCAGTCGGTGTTGCAAGAGGGGGCATCCGTGTCCTGCGCTTCGTAAAAAAGCGGACCGCATTCCAGTGCATGGGGTCAGGGGTGAACGCCTGCAGTTTCTCAGCCCAGCGTCGATTCTTATGCTGGACAATTGCGGCCTTGATGTCACGGCGCAGGCTGTTGATGTGGCGCTTCAGCTGCGGGTCCCTGGTCACACGCCATTCCTTGCAGAGGCGATTACGTGTGCGTATGTCCTGGAGGATTTCCGCTGGGAGAGCGGAAGATGCGACTGTGCTGGTGCGCGAGCGGGGCGTCGCTCCCACCAGAGCTGCTGTGAGTGTATCAGCAAACTGGGCTGCAGAGGCCTCGTGAACGCCGACGCCATCCACCTGTCGCTGCAGGGCTGCAGTAACTCGACGCTGAAAGCACGGCCAGTCCGTGCGGTTGAGATTGAGCCGGCCCGTACTCTGCACCGGGGCGACGTCCAGTTGAAAGAGAACTGGCAGGTGGTCGGAGTTCAGTTCGTGAAGGACTTCAGCAGTCAGGAACTGATTAAGTCCCCGAGTAATGGCGATGTCAAGAATGTCGGGCCTCCCTCTGCTAGGATAACACGTCGGCTCCTCGGGACCGCAGACATACGCATTCACCTCTTCAGTGGCCTGGAGAAGAAGCCGCCCATTAAGATTGGTGACCAAAGAATTCCAGGCGGCGTGTTTGCAATTGAGGTCACCAGCAATAAAATATTTGCCAGGAGTCCGGAGAAGGCGACGGGCATCATCTAGGAGGAGCTGGCGACGAGGGCTCCGGTAAACAGCCATAAACGTGACTGGTCCAGTGGCCGTTGCAACCTGGACAGCAGTGACTTCTATAGTCCCGATGGCAGGTGGTTGAATTTCACAATGCGGAATGGAGGAGCGGATGAAGATCGCCGTGCCACCCCCCTGCGTCGGCCGGTCGGTCCGAAAGCATCGGTAATTGGCGATGTTGGAGCGGATGCCTGGTTTGAGGAAGGTCTCATTGACCAGGCAAATGTCCACGTCATGTTCAAACAAGAACTGCCGAAGCTCCTCAAGGTCGTAGGTGAGGTTGGCGGCATTATAAGCCACTATGCGGAAATCATCCAAGCGGCGGCGTCTAGGCATGCTGGGCTACTGAAGTGTCGGCAGTGGGAGCCCGAAGGCTGCGTGAGATCGTCGCCTCCACTGTGGCGGCGATGGTTGCAGGAAGGTTGACGATGGCGGTGGTCAACTCGGTCACCATCGTGGTCAGATGCTGCAGCAGCTGGAAAACGTCTTGGAGTCCAACAGTAGGCACAGCTGTAGGCGAAGGAGAAGCTGGCTGGCGGTCCTGGCGTGCAGGAGGCGGTGGGACGCTGGGCACCGCGGCAGCCGCGGTCGCCCGTGGTTGGGAGACGCCCTTTAGTGCATCTGCCACTGTGACACCGGGCTGGATCCTCGCGGACCGGCGTTCAAGTAGGGAGGGCCACGTACGCTTGTCACTGGCCGGCTGTGTGGGCGGCGGTTGTCGCCTCCGTCGGGTATCAGCACGTCGGGAGGGCGGGACGGGCGGAAGACCCCGCTGCCGACGGCTAGCCTCCTTATGCTTCGCGCAGGAACGAAAATTGGCAGGATGGCTGCCTCCACACAGGCCACAGACGGGCGGCTCATCCTTGCTTCGTGGACAAAGGCGGCTGTCGTGGCCAGCACCACACTTGACGCACATAGGCGGCATAGTGCAGTGACGGGCCACGTGGTTGAACCCTTGGCATCGGAAGCATTGGACCGGGCCACGGGACTTCCGCAGACGTTCCACGGTGATGGAGAGATCGTAAATCCTGGTTAGCTGGAATATTTCCCGATGCCGAGGAGTGTCCTGCAGGACGACGACGCGGTGGCCAGTAAGCTGATTGGTCCCGGGCATACGATGGTAATCCACCACCGTTGCGACGAAGCCGAGGTCCTCTAGTTCTTCCTTCAGGTCGTCATGGGTGAGAGACGCCGGAATGTGCTTCAACAGCGCCTTCAGAGTCGGCGGACGGACCGCTGGATAGGTATACATGGGGATACCCTCTCGCCCAACCATATCCATTACAGTCACATAATCCTCAGTACAGGAGAGGCTAAGTTTGAGGGTATCACCCCCCGTCTGCTTGGCAGTAAATGACTGCTTACAGTGCTCCTTTAACCACGTGTGTAGTTGCTTGTAGGAATTCTTAAACTGCAACACAATGGGCGGCACCTTCCGCTGCAGCTGAGGCTGGGACGGTGGCTGCTGCGCCCCCTGCTGTTGCTGTTGCTGCTGGGGCGGTGGAACGTCGTCCGCGCCGTCTTGGATGACGTCGTAGCGGTTAGACGTTGGCACCGCGTCCGTGTCAGGCCGCCGCTGCGGCTGCTTCGAGACCTTCTTCTTTGGTGGCTTCCGGAAACCGTCATCTGCCCCGGTGGCGACATCGCCGGTGCGCTTACGACTATGCTGCTGGTGGCCGTCGTCATCTTCACCCGAAGAATCAGGAGTGCAATCCATACCGATATCCAAAGTCCTTGCACAGGTCGTCAACAGATCGTTCTCACGGAGGCGTTGCCTGGTCATCATAGGTGGGGGGCCGGATGAGGCCGCCGACGAAGTATTCTCCGCCGGACGGCGATCCGCCACACCCTCGGCCGGAGTAGCGTCCGTAGACATAACGAGCTCTCGCGCGACACGGCCGCTCTCGTCGGAAGACTAACTCCGAATGGGTAGCAAGCGCGGGAGGCGCGGCGCGGCGGCGCGCAGAGTGGCGGCCGCTCTCTCGGCCGTCCGCGCCCGCCCGCGACACTGGCTGGGCCTTGTGATTCTCTGCTCTGCTGCTGTGCTGTGCTTGCGTGCCTGCCTGCCGTCCCGCTCGCTCTCGCTGTGTGTTACGCGCGTCGTCGAAATGGCAGATCAGGCGGCTACGAACGAGACTGCTGCGGCACCCGCCGCCACCGGCACTACGAAGAAGGCCAAGTCTGCGTCGTCTGCGAAGAAGCCGCGCGCCAAGCCTGCGCACCCGCGCACCTCTGAGATGGTGACGGCCGCCATCAAGAGTCTGAAGGAGCGCGGCGGGTCGTCGCTGCAGGCGATCAAGAAGTACATAGCCGCGCACTACAAGCTGGACGCGGAGAAGCTGGCGCCGTTTATCAAGAAGTACCTCAAGTCGGCCGTCGTGGCGGGCGAGCTGGTGCAGACGAAGGGGAAGGGCGCGTCCGGCTCGTTCAAGCTTGCCGGCGCCGGCGGCGGGGGGGCGGCCGAGGGCGGCAAGGCTCGTGCTGGCGGTGCCAAGAAGAAGCGCGCCGCTCCGGCCAGCAAGGAGAAGAAGGGCGCCCGTGCGGCCGGCGCAAAGAAGGCTGGTGGCGTGAAGGCGGCGACCGGTCGGAAGGCGGGCGCCGCCAAGAAGGCGTCTGCGGCGTCGGCCGCTCCCGCGGGTGCGAAGAAGGCGGCTGCGGCCAAGCCGGCCAAGGCCAAGTCGCCGTCGAAGGCGAAGAAGGCCGCCAAGGTTCCGACGAAGAAGCCGAAGGCGCCGCGCCCGAAGAAGGCGACGACGCCGTCTAAGGCGAAGGCTTCGCCCAAGAAGAAGAAGTAGAGTAGAGGAGAAAGAGATGGGAAAGGAAGGGTTTGGCGCTTGACTCCGTCGTCCCCACCCCCCGTCGTCGTCTAGTGGCGCGCAAGAGACGCGCGGCCCAAAACGGCCCTTCTCAGGGCCATCAAAGCACGTCGGGGAAGGTTTTGATTGTCGTGTTGCGTTTGGTGTGGGTGTCTGTCTGGCGTTTCTGTATGCCCGTGGGGATGCTGTTTGCGTGCCGTGGTGGTTGGATTGCGGGGGTCGGTGGCGGGTGTGGGCGGCGGTAGCGGTAAGCGGTGTTGTTGTTGTTGTTGTTGTTGTTGTTGTTGTCGTGGTTGATTGTCGCCGTGTTTGTGGCGGCGGCCGACGGTTGGTTTTCTGTCACGTTGTTTTGTTTGAATACGTTGGTTGGCTTGCCTGCGTTCGTTCTTCTCGGATGTCTGTCTTGTCGAGTCGTGTCTGGTCTTTGTTTTGTTTTGTTCCTTTGTGTGTGTGTGTGTGTGTGTGTTATGTTTTGCAACGGGGGGCACGTTGAGATGCGGAAGGAGTCGGCGGGGATTTCGGTGGCGTGTAGAGCGAGCGAGCGCGCCTGCCTGGCCGTTGGCCGTCGGAGTGGAGTGCGGGTTTTTTTGTTTTCGAAACGAAAGCGGCGGCGGCCGGCCAGCCACCCGTGCGGTGTGACGTCGGCCGTTGGGCATTGTGCGCTTTGAGCGCCGGGGAGGGATGATGTGTGATTGTTGCGCGCTGCTAGCAGGCAGGCAGAGTGAGCGGGTGTGGCGGACGGACGGGAAGTGGTGGTTTTTGTTTTTGGGTTGCGGGGCGAGAGGCAGGCGACCGACAAAGTTTGCTCGCGACGGAGAGACGTTAGTGGCCCTGAAAAGGGCCGTTTTTGTTTGTGCGGTGCGGTGCCGCGGCGCGGTTTAGGCGCGCTCGCCGCGGATGCGGCGCGCGAGCTGGATGTCCTTGGGCATGATGGTGACGCGCTTGGCGTGGATTGCGCACAGGTTGGTGTCTTCGAAGAGGCCGACGAGGTAGGCCTCGCTGGCCTCCTGCAGGGCCATGACTGCGGAGCTCTGGAAGCGCAGGTCGGTCTTGAAGTCCTGGGCGATCTCGCGCACTAGGCGCTGGAATGGCAGCTTGCGGATGAGCAGCTCTGTGCTCTTCTGGTAGCGCCTGATTTCTCGCAGGGCGACGGTGCCCGGCCTGTAGCGGTGGGGCTTCTTGACGCCTCCGGTGGCGGGCGCGCTCTTCCTCGCCGCCTTGGTGGCGAGCTGTTTGCGCGGCGCCTTTCCGCCGGTGGACTTGCGGGCCGTTTGCTTTGTGCGGGCCATGGCGGTAGCGGTAGCGGTAGCGGAGCGGCGTGCGTGGAGGTTAGGTGCGGCGCGGCGTCCGGTGCTGCCTTGACAACGGGCCCGCGCGCCTCCGTGCTGCGCTTATATGCCCTCGGTTGCGCGTGGTGGGGGGAGGGCGGGCCAGAGTCTATATAGGGGGGCGGCGGGCGCGCTGGGCGCAGACCGTAGCCGACTCGCCAGCCGCTGCAGCTGCTGTTTGTGTGTGCACGTTGTTGCTTTGCCCGAGGAAGGAAGGAAGGATGACAGGCCGCGGCAAGGGAGGAAAGGGGCTCGGCAAGGGTGGCGCCAAGCGGCACCGCAAGGTGTTGCGCGACAACATCCAGGGCATCACGAAGCCCGCCATCCGCCGCCTGGCTCGCAGGGGCGGCGTGAAGCGCATCTCTGGTCTGATCTACGAGGAGACCCGCGGGGTGCTGAAGGTGTTCCTGGAGAACGTGATCCGCGACGCGGTGACGTACACTGAGCACGCCAAGCGCAAGACTGTGACGGCCATGGACGTGGTGTACGCCCTGAAGAGGCAGGGGCGCACCCTGTACGGTTTCGGCGGTTAGGCTGCGTCGCAGCGGGCGCTGGCCTTCCCGCGGCCGTGCTTGTGGGTGGGAGAGACTAGAAAACGGCCCTTTTCAGGGCCACCACACTGTTCGGAAGTTGAAAAGTGCGAAAGAGTCTGTGTTGTTGCTGCGTGTGTGCGCTGTGTTGTTTGTTTGTTTGTTTCTTTCCGTTTGAGCGACGTGATGTGACTGGGAGGGGAGAAGGAAAGGAAACGTGTCATGTGGCTGGCTGTGTGTGGAGCTGCTTCGTTTGTGTGTTTGTTATTGTGTGTCTTTGTATCGATCGCGACGGAGATGGCGGGCTGTGTGTTGTTGTGCGAGAGGCGGTGATTATTTGCTTGCGTGGTTTGTCTCTGTGTGTTTGTTTGCGGCGGCGTTGGGGTTTCCGAGGCAAGGCGTGTGGGCATAGGCGGCCGGATCAGCTGTTTCGTTCGTGTCGACGGCCGTTGCGCGCGGGAGTGGAGGGCGGTGTGTCGACACGCCTCCCTTTAACAATGGTCATTATTGCTGCCGTTGTCGGTTTGGAAGGCGACTGCGACGGTGCAAAATGTGTGTGTGTGTGTGTGTGTGTTGGGCCACACGGGCTGTGTGGACGACAAGATGGCGGACGTGCGCCGGCGGCGGCTGTGCAAAGTTAAAACAAAACAAGGTGCGGCGAGGACGACTGAAATTTTGCTTTGGACGTAGGTTTGTGTGGTGGCCCTGAAAAGGGCCGATTGTTGTGGGCCGAGCCGGCAAAGCGCGTTGCGTGCAGGGGAGCACGCGGCGCTGCGATTGCCTGGCCTCCTTTAGGCCTTCTTCTCGGTCTTCTTTGGCAGCAGGACGGCCTGGATGTTGGGCAGGACACCACCCTGTGCGATGGTGACGCCCGACAGGAGCTTGTTGAGCTCCTCGTCGTTGCGGATGGCAAGCTGCAGGTGGCGCGGGATGATGCGCGTCTTCTTGTTGTCGCGGGCCGCGTTTCCGGCCAGCTCGAGCACCTCAGCCGCGAGGTACTCCATGACGGCGGCGAGGTAGACGGGGGCCCCGGCGCCGACGCGCTCTGCGTAGTTTCCCTTGCGCAGGAGGCGGTGGATTCTGCCGACCGGGAACTGGAGCCCAGCCCTGCTTGAGCGGGACTTTGACTTGCCCTTGACTTTGCCTCCCTTTCCGCGTCCGGACATGGCGATGGGCTAGCGACGGTGCACACGAAACGGAAACGAAAAACGACCGGTGCGAGCGGCAGCGAGTCGAGCAGCGGAGTGCGTGCCGGCGCAGCCGGGGTGGGGGTGCTTTATGGGCTCGGGTGCGGCGGCCGGTTGCGCGCGCGCCCCATTGGTCGGCGGCCGCAACAGGGCGAGCTGGTAAAGGTGCGGCGGCGGCTGGCGGCGGGTGCCACTGTGTGGGGAGACGCTGACTAGAGCGGAGCGCTTGCTACTGGTGTTGCTGCTGCCGTACGTTGGTTCGAGATGCCGCCCAAGACTAGCGGGAAGGCCGCCAAGAAGGCTGGCAAGGCGCAGAAGAACATTTCGAAGGGCGACAAGAAGAAGAAGCGCAAGAGGAAGGAGAGCTATGCCATCTACATCTACAAGGTGCTGAAGCAGGTGCACCCTGACACGGGCATCTCGTCGAAGGCGATGAGCATCATGAACAGCTTCGTGAACGACATTTTCGAGCGCATTGCGGCCGAGGCGTCTCGCCTGGCGCACTACAACAAGCGCTCGACCATCACGTCCCGCGAGATCCAGACCGCTGTGCGGCTGTTGCTGCCTGGCGAGCTGGCCAAGCACGCCGTGAGCGAGGGCACGAAGGCGGTGACCAAGTACACGAGCTCCAAGTAAGGAGGTGGCTCTGGAATGGAAGGAAGGATGGAGAGAGAAGGCTCCTCCGTTGCGAGAGCGGCAAAACGGCCCTTTTCAGGGCCACCAACTTGCCTTTTGCGGGAAGGGCGGAATTGTTGTTGTTGTTTGTGTGGACGGCTGTGATGTATGTGTGCATTTTGATTGTGGGTGGGGGGGGGGCGCGTCAAAGCGTGTTGCGCGGGGTACGGCCACGAGGTTGGTCGCCGTGGCGTGGAATGGTGGCACGCCTCGTTGGCGTGGTTTTTGACCCATTGGTGTTGTTGGTGTGTGTGTGTGTGTGTGTGTGTGTGTTACCCGTCTGCGAGGGGGGACAGTGTGATCGGCGACTTTTGTGTCACCGTAACGACGGCCGTTTGCGGGTTTGTTTTTTTGCACATCATACATGGCGAGGGTGAAATGTGAAATGTTTTTGTTTGGTTTTTTTTTTGCCGCCCACTATTCCCTTTGCTGTACGCCGAGTTTGACAATGGTGCGACGTAACTGCAGCGTGGAGGTGTGTGAGTGACGTTGAAATGAACGTGCCATTAAGACGCATTGTTGTTGTATTGTACTGTACGTGTACGGCGACACGCACGATGATGTACCATTCGACTCTGATGTTTGATAGCCGTGTCTGACTGATTGCGTACGACGCACGCACACCGATGTCGTCATTCAAGATGCACGCTAGACGACGACGGCGGCGGTCGTTTGTTTGGCGAATGTCTGTACACGTGTTTGTCTGTGTCCATCCGGTATGTATTTGTTTGTTTGAAAGTGTTTTGTGTGTCGGTGACGTGGTCCGATGCGTCGCCCCCTGAGTAACTGTCGATCGGCGCGATAGACCGGCGTCACGCAACTGAACCGAAGTCTTGGGCACACCCGTCATACTGTTGTACACCGTCGCGCTGAGAACGGTAACGAAAGGTTGACTTTGATCGGTCGAATGTCTGGGCAGAACGTGAGGAATGAGGCAAGAGTGCAAGGAGGGGGGGCAAAAGAGAGAGGAAGGGAAAAAGGGGAGAAACGCATTCGTAGAGCAACGGAACGTTCCCGTGTCGGAGGCGTATTGGAGCCGCACTGAAATGCGTTTAACGGCGGCGCGGCTGCAAGTGTCTGCCGTGGTGAACGTTACCTTTGACGGCTGCATTGGGCTTTCGCTTTCGCTTTCCCGGATGTACGTAACGTTTGTTGATATGGTTCTGAGGAAGAGTGTATGACAGTGCCGTGCCGTCCATGTTCGTGTGCCCTCCCATTGTGTGTATGCTATTGTCTGTGTACTTGAATGATGTATGTAGGTGTTAGTGGACATGTTTTACCAGTGGGGGGAAATGGATCGTCGATAGTTGCCGTCACTCTGTCACGGTCGAGATGACGCACCCTCCGTACAGAAAGGTGTCGAGAAAGTGAGTGTGTGTGTGTGTGTGTGTGTGTGTGTGTCCGTGAATTGGCAGTGTTTGGAGGTGGGCGTGCCCTGGATGTGGCCCGGAAAAGGCTGTTCGTTAGGCGGTAGTGTTGTGTGGACAGGGGAGGGGCATGCGTAACGCTGCTGGCATGGCATGGCATTTCGGGAGATGGGAGGGGGCAAACGAGGAAACGAGGAGCGGCGGCCAAAGACGGGACGGGGAGGGGCGCGGTGTGGGTGGCTTGCGCCTGTGCTCGGCGTTGTGGTTTGTGCAAAAGAGGAGGAGAAAAACAATGTGAGTTGCCAGGGAGGGGAGCGGTGTTGTGTTGTGGTTGTCGTGGTGTAGCCGCAGACGCGGCTGTCAGTGAACGTGGCGAGACGGACGGATGCGCGGAGGGGCGGGGGCGGCGCATTTCGCCGGTGCCGTGCCGTGCCTGAAAGCCGCGTGGTCGCTGTGTTGTTGGTGGCGTGGGGGCGAGGAGAGTACCGTACGGGTGTGCTTGTGCGCCGGAAATGGCACACTGCGCCCGCCCGTCTTGGAGGCTGATGGCTGTGGTGTGGAAATGGGGCGCGGTGATGTTGAAGCAGTTGAAGAACAGAAAAGAAACCAAGAAAACGGAAGGCGTGATGCGGCGGTGGTGGTGAGAGCGGGAAAAACAAAACAAAAAAAAAAACAACAAAAAAAAAGAAGGAAAAACAACAAGAAACAAAAAAGAAAACAAAAAGTCTATCAATATTAAAATGTAAATGGACCCAGGTATAACCTCCCTGCACAAATAGCAGAGAGTCCGATGATAATAAAAATGTGCCAGAATGTTAACGTCCCTACAAAACAAACCCAACGATAATATTAATGAAAGAGTGAACCGTATGTAACATTGCAACAGACATAATGAAACCTGATAAATTGTATAAGGGCAGCAGCGTTGACCTTTGGCCCTGTATTCAGAATAAAAAGAGCCAAAGATCGTTACCCCAATGAAAAAGACACTGAAACACGTATGTAACATAGTAGCGATGGCGAGACATTGTAGCATCTGTGACCAGAGAGTTTGCGCTGGACTGCGCGTGTTGCGAGCGGTTCTCAGTCAGTCAGTCAGTCAGTCAGTCAGTCAGTCAGTAGTCGTTGCGAGTCCGTAGCTCTGTGTAGTTGAGGGCTGTACTCTGTCAGTAGTCGTCGCGTGCAGTACGCTAATAGTCGTCATGCAGAGCGGTCGGTCAGTAGTAGCAGCCGAGTGCGGTTGTGTGATGTAGGCGGTCGGCAACACTGGTCAAGATGGTGAATAAGGTATACTGTTAATTAATACAATCATTAGATAATGAAAAATTGTATTTATTGTAATTATTCTCCAACAAGTTCCCCAATAATAATTTTTATTTCAAAAGCATTTTTCAAACATTTAATTTTTTATTGAACTAAAGAGTTCGTTGCACTTCACATTTCATTCCACTTCTTTGAAGAAAAATGTCACTAAAATCACAAAAAAAGAGAATATTACTATTTGCAATGCAGTTCCTCCAAGCGCTGCGCAACAACCAGAGCAGAAATGTGACATCCATTTATTCGGAGGTAACACTTTAATTCTGATTGTTTTGCACAGGGCCAAAGACCGATATTTCGGTTTAATTGAAGTTTCTTGTCACTGAACGGACTTTTTTAAATGTTGTGTGAAGACTTTATATTTGAGTCAGATTGCGAATTTCACATTTTTGTTGCCATTTTCAATACCTCTCATTGTGGGCGAGGTTACAATTAGCGCAATGTCCATTGGCATCCGTAAATAACATTGTCCATTATTTTAAAATTTGCTGGGAGGTTACAACACACACACACAAAAAAAAAAAACAAAAAAAACAAAAAATTGCATTTATATCCGCTCCTCAATTGTAGATACCCCTTACACAGCTGTGTGCAATGAATGAGTGCTGGCTGGTAATTAATTGCACTCCTTGGAGGGAAATGCCATAGGAAGTAGTCTTTAAAAAGTGAATGTTTTTCGTTAAGAGACAAAAGTTACTTTAGAAAAAAAGTAATAGTGGGGCTTTTGTTGTTGAACAAAATAAGTACAATGAACATACGTTATCAGATTTGCGCAATGCAGCGTCACACCACCTTTTGATTATAACACAATATACTATACATCGTCCCGAACCGTGACCAGAGTCGCGAGACGAGCAGAGCACGCCGCCGACGCCCGCTCAGTACAACCGTCCACCCGCTACTACTGTCGACCGACTACTACCTCTCCCGACTCGCGCTACAATATATATAACAACTGTTCCTGGCGACCCGGTGCGTGCCACTACTGTCGTCTGGCGCGGTCCAAGCGCCGACTAGCAGCGATAAAGAACTCTCTGGTCAGACAGAGATGCTGTCATGCCTCGCCATCGCTCTGGTAATGAATACATACGTGTTGCAGCGTGCGTACCACCGGAACACGCAGTGGCGGAGCCAAAGACTGTGTTGTCGAGGTCGAGTGCGAGTGGGAAGAGAGGCAGCGTCGGCACGGAGATGGAAGCGAGCGCGAGACGCACGGGGGCTGCGGCGTGGCGCGTTTGCGGTCGGCGCCTTTGGTGGCAACGGCCGGGACAAGCAGCGGTGTATGGTGTGGTGCGGGGCGGACAGGGGCGGCGGTGGACGGGGAGGAGGCGGCGCGACGACGGCATGGGGGCGAAAACGGGACGGGGGACGGCGGATGTTGGGAGGCGTCACGCGCGGACAGGACACAGACACAGAGACACACAGATTGGAAAGGGAGGGTGCGCGGTAGTAGTTGGGAATGTGCGTACCGTGCGGGATGGGAGTGGGCGAGGAACACGGTCGTGGCCCCTGTTTTGGGTGCGTGTGATGACGTCGGTGTGTTGTGGGAAGGGAAGGTGCTGTGGCGGCGGCGCGTAATGTGTGTTGGCAAGCGTCGGTTCGACTGCGACGTTGATGGGCAGGGCAGGGCAGGGCAAGGTTAATGGTGGTAGGAGTAGGCGTGTGGGCGCAAAAAATCTGCCGCTGCAGGCGGTGCCGTAACCGCCATGGCGGGAAGGAGAGAGGGCCAAAAGAAAGAAAGAAAGAAAGAAGAAAACAAAAAAAAAAAGGAGGGGGGGGGGCGAAAGTGGAGAGGCGGTGGTGTGAGAAGGGCGGGGGCGGAAGGAAGGCAGGAAGGACAAGAGGCGAGGCGACGGCTTGCTTTGTGTATCGGTCGGTCTCTGGCTATGCTTCGTTTTCTGCAGCAGGGTCGGTGCGCGGCGTGGCTCGCGGCAGTGGGAACGCCTGGTGGCTGGACGGCCAGCAATGCGGTTGGATGGGCGGCCACAGCACCGCACCTGTGCCCGAGGAGGAGACGCTGGCGGCGGGCCCTGAGGTGAGGCCGGCTCGGCTGGGGCTGTGGATGTGTAGGTGTGCGCCGCTGCTGCAACAACGAGTAAAACGCGAGGAGGAGGGATGGCGGTAGAGAGAAAAAAAAAAAGGTCGTGTTGTGTTGATGCGCAGGCAGATGCGTACAGAGGGACGAGCCCGGTCTGCAGCAGGGTGTGGCCGTGCCGAGTGCAGAGCAGCGGCGGCTCGGTTCGGTTCGGCCCGGCCCGGCCCGGCCCGGCGGGCCGCGCTGTTGTCGCGGACGTGAGCGCCCCCTGGCGGGCGGCCGGAGGCGGCGCGGCGTGTTGGACGTGTGGCTGGTGGCAGTGCACAATTTGCGAGTGGCTGGCGGTGTGGTGTGGCGGTTGGCGCGTCGGGCGGCGGAGAGGTATGTGTTGCGGGCGCCCTTTGCTGCGCTGCGTCGTTGCGTGTGCCGTACAGGGCGGGCGCTTGTCGACTGTGTGGGCGGTGTGGCGAATTGGCGTGAAACGGCTGCCGAGAGGTGTGTGGTAGCGAGCCGGTCGGTGGTGTCAGTGCGAAGGGGAATGTGCGTGCGTTTGGCGGTTTCGGTGTGCTTTTTGCGGCGTCAGAGTGGGAATTAGTGGGGCCGGCTGTTGTGTTGGTTCCTTGTGTCTTGTGTCGCGTAGCTTGATGGCAACGTGGAAGGACGCCGGTTTCGTTTCGAGCCTTGCGTGTGGTTGTCGACGTTGACTGGTTGGCGTGTGCCGATGCACGTGCATGTGTGGGTCGCGAGTGCGTTTTTGGCTGGCTGTGTGTGTGTGTGTGTGTGTGTGTGTGTGTGTGTGTGTGTGTGTTTTGGGGGGGGAAGGGGGAGGCGGTGGTGAAAGTGCAGTCGTTGCCACGGGCGTCGTCGGGTGGGGCTGGGGCTGTGCGTCGTGGCGGAAAGGTGGTAGGTTGCGGGAAGCGAGCCCGTCGTTGACGGTGTCGCGTGAGTTGTGAATCGAGTGGGGCGCGGGGCGCGGGACAGGAGCAGCGTGCCGCTGCGTCGTGGTCGTCAGCAGAGGCTGTGCGTGTGCTTGTCCTTTTTGTGGGCGGTTCGTGCGAGGCGTTTTGGTTTTGTGTTGCCCTAGTTGTTAGTTTATTTTGTTTGTGTTTGTTATTTTGAGACGACGACTGGTTGGTGGCGTGCGCGCGAAGTGGCGGTGTGCGCTTCCCGTGTCGTTTGTGTTGTTTGGTTTTTTTGTTTTTGTGTGTTTTTTTTTTTTTTTTTTTTTGCACTGGGCCCCGGTGGGTGGGTGCGTGTGTGTCGATTGCCGGCTGGCGAAAGGTGCGCCATCGGCGGGGTGGGTCGCCGGCACAAGTAGAGGCGGCGGCGTTGTTGCTGTTGTTGTGTGGTGTTTGTTTTGTTCGGCTGTGTCGGCGAGCTGTGTTGCGGTGCGTGTGAATGGTGGTGCAAAGGTGCTGGCGTTGGGGCTGCGACTGCGACGGCGGCGAGCCGCGGGCGCGCCATTGATAGTGATGTTGTGAACAGCGGCTGTGTACGGTAGTGGTGTTGTTGTAGCACGACGTGCATCCGGGCCGGCGCGGAAAGCGCAGTTGCGGGCGGTTGCCCTTCGGTGCCAGCCATGTCGCGTGAGCGGCGGGTTGCTCTGGTGTCGACACGTGGTGCTCTGGGTTGTTGTGTGGTGCCCTTTGGCCGGTGGGGGTGGTTCGCGTGTGTCTCGTTCGCGCTCGGTGTCTGGTCGTGGTCGTGCTGCTCCCCCGTCTGTCGGCGGTTTCCGACGTCGTCTGTACGTTTTTGTTCGTTTGCGGCGTGCCTGCCGACGTCGTCCCGTCGCGACCTTTCAACCGAAAGTGTGGCGCCCGAAGGTGAACGAACGTAACCCTGACCTCGGCGCTTTACGCTGAGCCGAGCGAACCGAACCGAACCGAACCTAACCTAACCTAACCTGTGGTGTGGCGAGGTGAGCTCAGCCTGTGAGCCCCTAACGTCTACGTAAGGTAAGCTGTCCGGCTCACGCCTCACGTTTGAACGCTTTTTTAACCTACGTTTGACGCTTCTTAACCTAGCACCGACCCCTTAACCTAACGTGTAACCTAACCTAACCTAACCTAACCTAACCTCTGACGCCTGACGTGTTTGAATGCTTAACCTAAGTTTGACGCTTAACCTAACCCAAGTCCCCTTAACCTAACCCACGTCCACCTAACCTAACCTAACGTAGACGTGTAAACGTAATGTGTAACGCGTAACGTGTAAGGTCGGCTGTCGTGTGTGCTTGACGGCAGATTGGGTTGGTCTGTAGATTCGGATTGCGGTTTGCCTCGGTCGAGGGGTTGGGTCGGAAGCGGCGAGGGGCGGCGGCGCCTGTTGCGCAGGCGGCGTCCGTTTGCGGCGGGCAATTGTTGAGAAACGGCTGTGAATGTTGGCGGGCGAGAGGAGGAGGACGGCGCGCGATGTGGCCCGACGGCTGCGGGCCGATCGGGAAACGGCGGGAGGGCGACGGAAGGCGATGGGGCGGCGGAGGCGCGTTTGCACGGCCGTCATCGCCGCACGCCTCGGCTTGTGTGGCTGTGGCGCCGGCCGCGCTGGCCGGGCTGCCGCGGCGACGGTGTGGGAGTTTTGCCGAAGGTTTGGCCATTGTGGCGGGTCGTCGGCTGGGGCTGTGGGGGCGGCATTTGGGCGGGGGCGGCGATTCTCGGCGGGCCGACCCAGGCTGTAGCGCGCGGTAGCTGCAGTTTGGCCGTGGTTTGCGGCGCTGCCGTGGCGACTGGTTGGCGACTGTGGTGTGGCTGTGTGTAGCCCCATCCTCGGTGGTTTGAAAGGCGCGGGCGGTTGTGGCGCAGGTTTGGGGCTGCTCCGCACAGGCTGTCGGACGTTGGGCGGTAGCAAGCGCGGGAGGCGCGGCGCGGCGGCGCGCAGAGTGGCGGCCGCTCTCTCGGCCGTCCGCGCCCGCCCGCGACACTGGCTGGGCCTTGTGATTCTCTGCTCTGCTGCTGTGCTGTGCTTGCGTGCCTGCCTGCCGTCCCGCTCGCTCTCGCTGTGTGTTACGCGCGTCGTCGAAATGGCAGATCAGGCGGCTACGAACGAGACTGCTGCGGCACCCGCCGCCACCGGCACTACGAAGAAGGCCAAGTCTGCGTCGTCTGCGAAGAAGCCGCGCGCCAAGCCTGCGCACCCGCGCACCTCTGAGATGGTGACGGCCGCCATCAAGAGTCTGAAGGAGCGCGGCGGGTCGTCGCTGCAGGCGATCAAGAAGTACATAGCCGCGCACTACAAGCTGGACGCGGAGAAGCTGGCGCCGTTTATCAAGAAGTACCTCAAGTCGGCCGTCGTGGCGGGCGAGCTGGTGCAGACGAAGGGGAAGGGCGCGTCCGGCTCGTTCAAGCTTGCCGGCGCCGGCGGCGGGGGGGCGGCCGAGGGCGGCAAGGCTCGTGCTGGCGGTGCCAAGAAGAAGCGCGCCGCTCCGGCCAGCAAGGAGAAGAAGGGCGCCCGTGCGGCCGGCGCAAAGAAGGCTGGTGGCGTGAAGGCGGCGACCGGTCGGAAGGCGGGCGCCGCCAAGAAGGCGTCTGCGGCGTCGGCCGCTCCCGCGGGTGCGAAGAAGGCGGCTGCGGCCAAGCCGGCCAAGGCCAAGTCGCCGTCGAAGGCGAAGAAGGCCGCCAAGGTTCCGACGAAGAAGCCGAAGGCGCCGCGCCCGAAGAAGGCGACGACGCCGTCTAAGGCGAAGGCTTCGCCCAAGAAGAAGAAGTAGAGTAGAGGAGAAAGAGATGGGAAAGGAAGGGTTTGGCGCTTGACTCCGTCGTCCCCACCCCCCGTCGTCGTCTAGTGGCGCGCAAGAGACGCGCGGCCCAAAACGGCCCTTCTCAGGGCCATCAAAGCACGTCGGGGAAGGTTTTGATTGTCGTGTTGCGTTTGGTGTGGGTGTCTGTCTGGCGTTTCTGTATGCCCGTGGGGATGCTGTTTGCGTGCCGTGGTGGTTGGATTGCGGGGGTCGGTGGCGGGTGTGGGCGGCGGTAGCGGTAAGCGGTGTTGTTGTTGTTGTTGTTGTTGTTGTTGTTGTCGTGGTTGATTGTCGCCGTGTTTGTGGCGGCGGCCGACGGTTGGTTTTCTGTCACGTTGTTTTGTTTGAATACGTTGGTTGGCTTGCCTGCGTTCGTTCTTCTCGGATGTCTGTCTTGTCGAGTCGTGTCTGGTCTTTGTTTTGTTTTGTTCCTTTGTGTGTGTGTGTGTGTGTGTGTTATGTTTTGCAACGGGGGGCACGTTGAGATGCGGAAGGAGTCGGCGGGGATTTCGGTGGCGTGTAGAGCGAGCGAGCGCGCCTGCCTGGCCGTTGGCCGTCGGAGTGGAGTGCGGGTTTTTTTGTTTTCGAAACGAAAGCGGCGGCGGCCGGCCAGCCACCCGTGCGGTGTGACGTCGGCCGTTGGGCATTGTGCGCTTTGAGCGCCGGGGAGGGATGATGTGTGATTGTTGCGCGCTGCTAGCAGGCAGGCAGAGTGAGCGGGTGTGGCGGACGGACGGGAAGTGGTGGTTTTTGTTTTTGGGTTGCGGGGCGAGAGGCAGGCGACCGACAAAGTTTGCTCGCGACGGAGAGACGTTAGTGGCCCTGAAAAGGGCCGTTTTTGTTTGTGCGGTGCGGTGCCGCGGCGCGGTTTAGGCGCGCTCGCCGCGGATGCGGCGCGCGAGCTGGATGTCCTTGGGCATGATGGTGACGCGCTTGGCGTGGATTGCGCACAGGTTGGTGTCTTCGAAGAGGCCGACGAGGTAGGCCTCGCTGGCCTCCTGCAGGGCCATGACTGCGGAGCTCTGGAAGCGCAGGTCGGTCTTGAAGTCCTGGGCGATCTCGCGCACTAGGCGCTGGAATGGCAGCTTGCGGATGAGCAGCTCTGTGCTCTTCTGGTAGCGCCTGATTTCTCGCAGGGCGACGGTGCCCGGCCTGTAGCGGTGGGGCTTCTTGACGCCTCCGGTGGCGGGCGCGCTCTTCCTCGCCGCCTTGGTGGCGAGCTGTTTGCGCGGCGCCTTTCCGCCGGTGGACTTGCGGGCCGTTTGCTTTGTGCGGGCCATGGCGGTAGCGGTAGCGGTAGCGGAGCGGCGTGCGTGGAGGTTAGGTGCGGCGCGGCGTCCGGTGCTGCCTTGACAACGGGCCCGCGCGCCTCCGTGCTGCGCTTATATGCCCTCGGTTGCGCGTGGTGGGGGGAGGGCGGGCCAGAGTCTATATAGGGGGGCGGCGGGCGCGCTGGGCGCAGACCGTAGCCGACTCGCCAGCCGCTGCAGCTGCTGTTTGTGTGTGCACGTTGTTGCTTTGCCCGAGGAAGGAAGGAAGGATGACAGGCCGCGGCAAGGGAGGAAAGGGGCTCGGCAAGGGTGGCGCCAAGCGGCACCGCAAGGTGTTGCGCGACAACATCCAGGGCATCACGAAGCCCGCCATCCGCCGCCTGGCTCGCAGGGGCGGCGTGAAGCGCATCTCTGGTCTGATCTACGAGGAGACCCGCGGGGTGCTGAAGGTGTTCCTGGAGAACGTGATCCGCGACGCGGTGACGTACACTGAGCACGCCAAGCGCAAGACTGTGACGGCCATGGACGTGGTGTACGCCCTGAAGAGGCAGGGGCGCACCCTGTACGGTTTCGGCGGTTAGGCTGCGTCGCAGCGGGCGCTGGCCTTCCCGCGGCCGTGCTTGTGGGTGGGAGAGACTAGAAAACGGCCCTTTTCAGGGCCACCACACTGTTCGGAAGTTGAAAAGTGCGAAAGAGTCTGTGTTGTTGCTGCGTGTGTGCGCTGTGTTGTTTGTTTGTTTGTTTCTTTCCGTTTGAGCGACGTGATGTGACTGGGAGGGGAGAAGGAAAGGAAACGTGTCATGTGGCTGGCTGTGTGTGGAGCTGCTTCGTTTGTGTGTTTGTTATTGTGTGTCTTTGTATCGATCGCGACGGAGATGGCGGGCTGTGTGTTGTTGTGCGAGAGGCGGTGATTATTTGCTTGCGTGGTTTGTCTCTGTGTGTTTGTTTGCGGCGGCGTTGGGGTTTCCGAGGCAAGGCGTGTGGGCATAGGCGGCCGGATCAGCTGTTTCGTTCGTGTCGACGGCCGTTGCGCGCGGGAGTGGAGGGCGGTGTGTCGACACGCCTCCCTTTAACAATGGTCATTATTGCTGCCGTTGTCGGTTTGGAAGGCGACTGCGACGGTGCAAAATGTGTGTGTGTGTGTGTGTGTGTTGGGCCACACGGGCTGTGTGGACGACAAGATGGCGGACGTGCGCCGGCGGCGGCTGTGCAAAGTTAAAACAAAACAAGGTGCGGCGAGGACGACTGAAATTTTGCTTTGGACGTAGGTTTGTGTGGTGGCCCTGAAAAGGGCCGATTGTTGTGGGCCGAGCCGGCAAAGCGCGTTGCGTGCAGGGGAGCACGCGGCGCTGCGATTGCCTGGCCTCCTTTAGGCCTTCTTCTCGGTCTTCTTTGGCAGCAGGACGGCCTGGATGTTGGGCAGGACACCACCCTGTGCGATGGTGACGCCCGACAGGAGCTTGTTGAGCTCCTCGTCGTTGCGGATGGCAAGCTGCAGGTGGCGCGGGATGATGCGCGTCTTCTTGTTGTCGCGGGCCGCGTTTCCGGCCAGCTCGAGCACCTCAGCCGCGAGGTACTCCATGACGGCGGCGAGGTAGACGGGGGCCCCGGCGCCGACGCGCTCTGCGTAGTTTCCCTTGCGCAGGAGGCGGTGGATTCTGCCGACCGGGAACTGGAGCCCAGCCCTGCTTGAGCGGGACTTTGACTTGCCCTTGACTTTGCCTCCCTTTCCGCGTCCGGACATGGCGATGGGCTAGCGACGGTGCACACGAAACGGAAACGAAAAACGACCGGTGCGAGCGGCAGCGAGTCGAGCAGCGGAGTGCGTGCCGGCGCAGCAGCAGCACACTCTAATTTCATCCTCTGTCTTTAGAGAGAGGTTGTTTATTGCGAAGGTTTTTGTCCTATTCGGACATTTCCTTCAATTTTTGGTTAGTTTTTGGATGTGCCTATCTTTCGTTAATTCTGTTCTTTAGAGTATCATGTGTTTCTCTTCTGTCACTCTAGTGGTGACGGCTTTTTTGTTTTTTATTTATTTATTTATTTTTTTTTTAAGCTACTAGTAATGCCTTTGGTCTTTTGTATCGGTCTGGTACGTTATTGTACCGACCAAGTGAGTTTATTAAATCGTTTGGCGACCTTTCCGCGTTGGCGTAGAACTGCTCCGCCAGGGTACGGAATCGCGTGTTTAATTTTAAAATGTCGGCCGCTATGTGGAGGTCTTCCGTCGGGAAGCGCGGCGGTGTGTGTAGGGCTCTTCTGAGCGCTCTGTTTTGAATTTTTTGTAGCCGTTCTACCGTCGATCTAGCAGCGTAACCCCATACTGGGCACGCATACTCCAGTATCGGTCTAATTAGACTTCGGTAGACGGCTACTCCTGTGCTCGGGTCAAGGGAACTTGTACTGTTGAGTATTGGGTAAAGGATCTGCATCCTGCCTAGGGCCTTTTTGCGAACCTCCTCGATGTGGCACTTCCAAGTCAGACGCTTGTCTAGTGTCACACCGAGGTACCTCGCAGAGTTTCTCCATGGGAGGTTTTGGCCCTGCAGGTGCAGCATTTGGTAGGGTCTTCTGGGGGGGCGGCGTTTACCGAGACGTCTAGTCATCAGCATGGCTTGTGTCTTCTCGGAGTTAAGTGAGATTCGCCAT
The DNA here is from genome assembly GCF_021461385.2 of Schistocerca piceifrons. NCBI lineage: Eukaryota > Metazoa > Arthropoda > Insecta > Orthoptera > Acrididae > Schistocerca > Schistocerca piceifrons. The sequence continues at coordinate 60,410 of NW_025727006.1, read as the reverse complement.
TGTTTGGACCATTCGTCTGTCTTGTTCAGGGCGGTTTGAAGACGTCTCGTGACCAGGTTCCTGTTTGTTGAGCAGGAGAAGAATGCAGTGTCATCAGCGTACTGTGCTGTTTGTACGTGTTGTGTGGTTGGTATGTCTGCGGTGTAGAGACTGTACAGGGTTGGTCCAAGAACCGAACCCTGTGGTACCCCTGCTTGTATTCTTCTCCTGCTTGACAGTGATGTTTCTACTTTTACGGAGAATGTCCTACCGGAGAGATAGCTTTTTATAAGTTTCACAATCTTTCCGGGGAAGCCCTGGGTGTACATTTTGTGGAGTAGCCCGGTGTGCCAAACAGAATCAAAGGCTTTTGCCACGTCTAGTAAGACTATCCCGCAGTAGCCTTTGCGGTTGAAGCTTTCTGTGGCTGCCTCAACCACCCTCATTATTTGTTGGGGGGCCGAATGATGTGGGCGAAACCCAAACTGGAATTTGGGCAGGATTTGCTCTCTACTGATGTGATCCTGTATCGGTACTAAGAGGAGGCGCTCATATAGTTTACTGAGGGTAGGCAGTAGACTAATTGGTCTGTAGTGTTGCGGGAACACCGGGTCTTTTCCAGGTTTTGCGATCGAGACTACTTCAGCGTGTTTCCACTGTGTCGGGAATTTTAGCGATCGCGTAATTTCGTTAAGTATATCTGTTAAGTGTGTTATTGCCACGGGCGGGATATGTTTTAATAGTTCGTTGGTGAGCTGGTCGTGGCCTGGTGCCTTTTTTGTTGGCAGCGATTTGATGACACTCGCCACGTCTTCGGAACTGAAGATCGGCGTGTATTCCTCATCGTCGTCTGCTTCTAAAAAGGTGGCCAGTTGTCTGCGGACGATTGCGACGTGTTCTCTGTCTTGTACCTCTGCTGGCGTAAATTGTTTTTCGAACACGTCTGCTAGCGCATTTGCTTTGTCTTCAGTGCTGAATTGCAGTCCACGTTCACCATGCAGAGGGGGCATTTTTGCGCGTCTTCTCGTGAACTGCTTTGTGGCTTGCCACAAGCTGTGGTCATCTAGTTTGAGAGTTGATAGTCGTTCTGACCATTGCTGGTTGCGATACTCAGTGAGTGTAACTTTCAACTCTTTTTGTAGTCTGTTGAGCAGCCTCCTTGTGGTTTTGTTCCTAGCAAGTTTCCATTCTTTGGCGATCCTATTTTTGTGTCTTATTTGGGCAAGCAGGTGCTGTGGGAGCTGCTTGGAGCGGGGGGCTCCCGCTGGCGCAGGCGTTGCTTCCTCAGCTGCTTGCAGGATCGCTTTAGTGAAGTCGTCCAGCGCTTGTTCAGCAGTCTCTGCTGTTGGAGGCGGGGCTTGGGCAAGTTCAGCAGCTATTCCGTTGCTGAACTGTTCCCAGTTTGTTCGTTTGTAATTTGTGGTGCGCTGTGGGAGCGAGAGCCATTCTCCCATGTCGACCTCTAGGATAACTGGATTGTGGTCCGACGACATCCTGTTTATCGAACTGGCAGACACGAAACCCGTGACGTGTTTCGTGAGTGCGATGTCGAGGACGTCCGCCCTGTTTCCGTTGTTTGGGAAGTGGGTGGGCTCCTCGGGGCCCCATACCTGAAACTGGTGGGTGCGCGCGAGTCGTTGCAGTTGTCGACCAGCTCTGTTGCTTACTCGTGAGTGCCAGTCTGCGTGCTTGGCATTGAGGTCTCCTCCTATTAGGAGTTTGCCTCTTATTCTCCCTAGTGCAGCTATGTCCTCTTCTTCTAACGTTTGGGAAGGGGGGCGGTAGGCTGCAACGACTGTGAGGGGCCCTGTTACAGTGGCAATTTCTATTGCGACTGTTTCAATTTGGCGAGTAGCTGGTGGGTACACTTGATGGTGTCTAATACCTCGTTTGACATATACTGCAACCCCGCCTCCAGCGGTAGGCCGATCGCGTCTGTAGCAGTTATAGTTAGCTACAGATGCTCTTACACCTGGCTTCAGGTGTGTTTCGGCCACTAAGCATATGTCAATGTCTTCCTCTTTTATGAATTCCCTGAATTCGAGGGCTTGCTGGAATAGACCGTTTGCGTTGAAGACGCACATTTTTAGACCTTGTATGTTAGGTCGTCTATCCATGTCGGGGGGTGGGGTTTCCTGAAGTCATCGCCGATGACGGCGCCTGCTTTGCTGCCGATAAGTGCTCGGCGGGGTGTTGAGTCATGGTGGCCAAGATGTTTGCCAGTTGGTTCACCTGAGCCTGAAGGGCCTTTATGGTCGCTGCTAAGTGTTCTACCGAGACGTTCTGTGTAGTGTCACGCAGACTGGGCTCTAGTGAGTAGGGGGGGGCTTCCCTAGGCGATTCTCCGTTGACAGGAACCTGGTTGTGTGGTGGAGGGCGAGTTGGGGCACTGACAGCTGACGAGTATGTTCTGGATTGAAATACCCTTGTCGCTGTGGATCTTGGATATCGGCTTGGTGGCGGTGGTGGAGGTGCAGTGCGATGCTTTGCCCCTGCTGTCTGTGGTTGCTTTCCCCTTAGGCGGTCCCTAGCTTTGCGGAATTCCGGGCACCCCAGGTAGCTGGCAGGATGCGCGCCTGCACAATTGCAGCACTTCTCCTTGCCCTCCCCCTGCGGTACCGGGCATTCCTCATACTTGTGCTTTTCACCGCACCTGACACACCTCATAGGCATGTCGCAGTCCCTAGCCATGTGCCCTACTTTTTGGCAATTGAAACATCGCCCTGGGCCCGATCTTTTCTTCAGTTTCTCCGGCGTGACTGTTACTCGCATGATCATTGTCACTTCCCATATCTTTCGATTCTGGGCGGAGTCTGGTAGGGTGACTGTGTGTAGCGGCCACGGTCGTCTAGGGTTTGTCTTGACGACCGAGCTCACTTCGAAACCTTCCCTTTCCAAGTAATGTTTTATTTCCTCTGTGTCCGTCTTGTGCGGCATGCCCCTGAACACTATTTTTATTGGCTTTTTGGCCGCTATGGGGAAGGTATAGAAGTGAGTTTGCTTTTCTTTTAGCATGGCCTTCACCGCTTTGTAATCGTCGACGGTCTTTAGTGTGATCTTGAGTTGGTCCTCCCCGGTTGTTTTTGCCGTGAATTTGTTTTCGCCGAGAGTTTCATTGATGTCGTTATACAACTCCGAGTACGATTTACTGTAATGGATTATAAGAGGAGGGATCCTATATCGTCTCTCCTCCGTGTCTCCGTCTGTGTCGGTTGGCTGGATGTTGTTGTCCTGTGTGTGAGGGGGGTCTTCTATGGGGGAGAACCTGTTACTTGTTGCTACCGGGGAGGTTGTGTGCAGCACAGGGGAGCGGCCGGCGGTTCTTTTGGGCCTCTGGAAACCGTCATCGTCGTGTGGCGTGCCGGCGCAGCCGGGGTGGGGGTGCTTTATGGGCTCGGGTGCGGCGGCCGGTTGCGCGCGCGCCCCATTGGTCGGCGGCCGCAACAGGGCGAGCTGGTAAAGGTGCGGCGGCGGCTGGCGGCGGGTGCCACTGTGTGGGGAGACGCTGACTAGAGCGGAGCGCTTGCTACTGGTGTTGCTGCTGCCGTACGTTGGTTCGAGATGCCGCCCAAGACTAGCGGGAAGGCCGCCAAGAAGGCTGGCAAGGCGCAGAAGAACATTTCGAAGGGCGACAAGAAGAAGAAGCGCAAGAGGAAGGAGAGCTATGCCATCTACATCTACAAGGTGCTGAAGCAGGTGCACCCTGACACGGGCATCTCGTCGAAGGCGATGAGCATCATGAACAGCTTCGTGAACGACATTTTCGAGCGCATTGCGGCCGAGGCGTCTCGCCTGGCGCACTACAACAAGCGCTCGACCATCACGTCCCGCGAGATCCAGACCGCTGTGCGGCTGTTGCTGCCTGGCGAGCTGGCCAAGCACGCCGTGAGCGAGGGCACGAAGGCGGTGACCAAGTACACGAGCTCCAAGTAAGGAGGTGGCTCTGGAATGGAAGGAAGGATGGAGAGAGAAGGCTCCTCCGTTGCGAGAGCGGCAAAACGGCCCTTTTCAGGGCCACCAACTTGCCTTTTGCGGGAAGGGCGGAATTGTTGTTGTTGTTTGTGTGGACGGCTGTGATGTATGTGTGCATTTTGATTGTGGGTGGGGGGGGGGGGCGCGTCAAAGCGTGTTGCGCGGGGTACGGCCACGAGGTTGGTCGCCGTGGCGTGGAATGGTGGCACGCCTCGTTGGCATGGTTTTTGACCCATTGGTGTTGTTGGTGTGTGTGTGTGTGTGTGTGTGTGTGTTACCCGTCTGCGAGGGGGGACAGTGTGATCGGCGACTTTTGTGTCACCGTAACGACGGCCGTTTGCGGGTTTGTTTTTTTGCACATCATACATGGCGAGGGTGAAATGTGAAATGTTTTTGTTTGGTTTTTTTTTTGCCGCCCACTATTCCCTTTGCTGTACGCCGAGTTTGACAATGGTGCGACGTAACTGCAGCGTGGAGGTGTGTGAGTGACGTTGAAATGAACGTGCCATTAAGACGCATTGTTGTTGTATTGTACTGTACGTGTACGGCGACACGCACGATGATGTACCATTCGACTCTGATGTTTGATAGCCGTGTCTGACTGATTGCGTACGACGCACGCACACCGATGTCGTCATTCAAGATGCACGCTAGACGACGACGGCGGCGGTCGTTTGTTTGGCGAATGTCTGTACACGTGTTTGTCTGTGTCCATCCGGTATGTATTTGTTTGTTTGAAAGTGTTTTGTGTGTCGGTGACGTGGTCCGATGCGTCGCCCCCTGAGTAACTGTCGATCGGCGCGATAGACCGGCGTCACGCAACTGAACCGAAGTCTTGGGCACACCCGTCATACTGTTGTACACCGTCGCGCTGAGAACGGTAACGAAAGGTTGACTTTGATCGGTCGAATGTCTGGGCAGAACGTGAGGAATGAGGCAAGAGTGCAAGGAGGGGGGGCAAAAGAGAGAGGAAGGGAAAAAGGGGAGAAACGCATTCGTAGAGCAACGGAACGTTCCCGTGTCGGAGGCGTATTGGAGCCGCACTGAAATGCGTTTAACGGCGGCGCGGCTGCAAGTGTCTGCCGTGGTGAACGTTACCTTTGACGGCTGCATTGGGCTTTCGCTTTCGCTTTCCCGGATGTACGTAACGTTTGTTGATATGGTTCTGAGGAAGAGTGTATGACAGTGCCGTGCCGTCCATGTTCGTGTGCCCTCCCATTGTGTGTATGCTATTGTCTGTGTACTTGAATGATGTATGTAGGTGTTAGTGGACATGTTTTACCAGTGGGGGGAAATGGATCGTCGATAGTTGCCGTCACTCTGTCACGGTCGAGATGACGCACCCTCCGTACAGAAAGGTGTCGAGAAAGTGAGTGTGTGTGTGTGTGTGTGTGTGTCCGTGAATTGGCAGTGTTTGGAGGTGGGCGTGCCCTGGATGTGGCCCGGAAAAGGCTGTTCGTTAGGCGGTAGTGTTGTGTGGACAGGGGAGGGGCATGCGTAACGCTGCTGGCATGGCATGGCATTTCGGGAGATGGGAGGGGGCAAACGAGGAAACGAGGAGCGGCGGCCAAAGACGGGACGGGGAGGGGCGCGGTGTGGGTGGCTTGCGCCTGTGCTCGGCGTTGTGGTTTGTGCAAAAGAGGAGGAGAAAAACAATGTGAGTTGCCAGGGAGGGGAGCGGTGTTGTGTTGTGGTTGTCGTGGTGTAGCCGCAGACGCGGCTGTCAGTGAACGTGGCGAGACGGACGGATGCGCGGAGGGGCGGGGGCGGCGCATTTCGCCGGTGCCGTGCCGTGCCTGAAAGCCGCGTGGTCGCTGTGTTGTTGGTGGCGTGGGGGCGAGGAGAGTACCGTACGGGTGTGCTTGTGCGCCGGAAATGGCACACTGCGCCCGCCCGTCTTGGAGGCTGATGGCTGTGGTGTGGAAATGGGGCGCGGTGATGTTGAAGCAGTTGAAGAACAGAAAAGAAACCAAGAAAACGGAAGGCGTGATGCGGCGGTGGTGGTGAGAGCGGGAAAAACAAAACAAAAAAAAAAACAACAAAAAAAAAGAAGGAAAAACAACAAGAAACAAAAAAGAAAACAAAAAGTCTATCAATATTAAAATGTAAATGGACCCAGGTATAACCTCCCTGCACAAATAGCAGAGAGTCCGATGATAATAAAAATGTGCCAGAATGTTAACGTCCCTACAAAACAAACCCAACGATAATATTAATGAAAGAGTGAACCGTATGTAACATTGCAACAGACATAATGAAACCTGATAAATTGTATAAGGGCAGCAGCGTTGACCTTTGGCCCTGTATTCAGAATAAAAAGAGCCAAAGATCGTTACCCCAATGAAAAAGACACTGAAACACGTATGTAACATAGTAGCGATGGCGAGACATTGTAGCATCTGTGACCAGAGAGTTTGCGCTGGACTGCGCGTGTTGCGAGCGGTTCTCAGTCAGTCAGTCAGTCAGTCAGTCAGTCAGTCAGTAGTCGTTGCGAGTCCGTAGCTCTGTGTAGTTGAGGGCTGTACTCTGTCAGTAGTCGTCGCGTGCAGTACGCTAATAGTCGTCATGCAGAGCGGTCGGTCAGTAGTAGCAGCCGAGTGCGGTTGTGTGATGTAGGCGGTCGGCAACACTGGTCAAGATGGTGAATAAGGTATACTGTTAATTAATACAATCATTAGATAATGAAAAATTGTATTTATTGTAATTATTCTCCAACAAGTTCCCCAATAATAATTTTTATTTCAAAAGCATTTTTCAAACATTTAATTTTTTATTGAACTAAAGAGTTCGTTGCACTTCACATTTCATTCCACTTCTTTGAAGAAAAATGTCACTAAAATCACAAAAAAAGAGAATATTACTATTTGCAATGCAGTTCCTCCAAGCGCTGCGCAACAACCAGAGCAGAAATGTGACATCCATTTATTCGGAGGTAACACTTTAATTCTGATTGTTTTGCACAGGGCCAAAGACCGATATTTCGGTTTAATTGAAGTTTCTTGTCACTGAACGGACTTTTTTAAATGTTGTGTGAAGACTTTATATTTGAGTCAGATTGCGAATTTCACATTTTTGTTGCCATTTTCAATACCTCTCATTGTGGGCGAGGTTACAATTAGCGCAATGTCCATTGGCATCCGTAAATAACATTGTCCATTATTTTAAAATTTGCTGGGAGGTTACAACACACACACACAAAAAAAAAAAAACAAAAAAAACAAAAAATTGCATTTATATCCGCTCCTCAATTGTAGATACCCCTTACACAGCTGTGTGCAATGAATGAGTGCTGGCTGGTAATTAATTGCACTCCTTGGAGGGAAATGCCATAGGAAGTAGTCTTTAAAAAGTGAATGTTTTTCGTTAAGAGACAAAAGTTACTTTAGAAAAAAAGTAATAGTGGGGCTTTTGTTGTTGAACAAAATAAGTACAATGAACATACGTTATCAGATTTGCGCAATGCAGCGTCACACCACCTTTTGATTATAACACAATATACTATACATCGTCCCGAACCGTGACCAGAGTCGCGAGACGAGCAGAGCACGCCGCCGACGCCCGCTCAGTACAACCGTCCACCCGCTACTACTGTCGACCGACTACTACCTCTCCCGACTCGCGCTACAATATATATAACAACTGTTCCTGGCGACCCGGTGCGTGCCACTACTGTCGTCTGGCGCGGTCCAAGCGCCGACTAGCAGCGATAAAGAACTCTCTGGTCAGACAGAGATGCTGTCATGCCTCGCCATCGCTCTGGTAATGAATACATACGTGTTGCAGCGTGCGTACCACCGGAACACGCAGTGGCGGAGCCAAAGACTGTGTTGTCGAGGTCGAGTGCGAGTGGGAAGAGAGGCAGCGTCGGCACGGAGATGGAAGCGAGCGCGAGACGCACGGGGGCTGCGGCGTGGCGCGTTTGCGGTCGGCGCCTTTGGTGGCAACGGCCGGGACAAGCAGCGGTGTATGGTGTGGTGCGGGGCGGACAGGGGCGGCGGTGGACGGGGAGGAGGCGGCGCGACGACGGCATGGGGGCGAAAACGGGACGGGGGACGGCGGATGTTGGGAGGCGTCACGCGCGGACAGGACACAGACACAGAGACACACAGATTGGAAAGGGAGGGTGCGCGGTAGTAGTTGGGAATGTGCGTACCGTGCGGGATGGGAGTGGGCGAGGAACACGGTCGTGGCCCCTGTTTTGGGTGCGTGTGATGACGTCGGTGTGTTGTGGGAAGGGAAGGTGCTGTGGCGGCGGCGCGTAATGTGTGTTGGCAAGCGTCGGTTCGACTGCGACGTTGATGGGCAGGGCAGGGCAGGGCAAGGTTAATGGTGGTAGGAGTAGGCGTGTGGGCGCAAAAAATCTGCCGCTGCAGGCGGTGCCGTAACCGCCATGGCGGGAAGGAGAGAGGGCCAAAAGAAAGAAAGAAAGAAAGAAGAAAACAAAAAAAAAAAAGGAGGGGGGGGGGGGGCGAAAGTGGAGAGGCGGTGGTGTGAGAAGGGCGGGGGCGGAAGGAAGGCAGGAAGGACAAGAGGCGAGGCGACGGCTTGCTTTGTGTATCGGTCGGTCTCTGGCTATGCTTCGTTTTCTGCAGCAGGGTCGGTGCGCGGCGTGGCTCGCGGCAGTGGGAACGCCTGGTGGCTGGACGGCCAGCAATGCGGTTGGATGGGCGGCCACAGCACCGCACCTGTGCCCGAGGAGGAGACGCTGGCGGCGGGCCCTGAGGTGAGGCCGGCTCGGCTGGGGCTGTGGATGTGTAGGTGTGCGCCGCTGCTGCAACAACGAGTAAAACGCGAGGAGGAGGGATGGCGGTAGAGAGAAAAAAAAAAAGGTCGTGTTGTGTTGATGCGCAGGCAGACGCGTACAGAGGGACGAGCCCGGTCTGCAGCAGGGTGTGGCCGTGCCGAGTGCAGAGCAGCGGCGGCTCGGTTCGGTTCGGCCCGGCCCGGCCCGGCCCGGCGGGCCGCGCTGTTGTCGCGGACGTGAGCGCCCCCTGGCGGGCGGCCGGAGGCGGCGCGGCGTGTTGGACGTGTGGCTGGTGGCAGTGCACAATTTGCGAGTGGCTGGCGGTGTGGTGTGGCGGTTGGCGCGTCGGGCGGCGGAGAGGTATGTGTTGCGGGCGCCCTTTGCTGCGCTGCGTCGTTGCGTGTGCCGTACAGGGCGGGCGCTTGTCGACTGTGTGGGCGGTGTGGCGAATTGGCGTGAAACGGCTGCCGAGAGGTGTGTGGTAGCGAGCCGGTCGGTGGTGTCAGTGCGAAGGGGAATGTGCGTGCGTTTGGCGGTTTCGGTGTGCTTTTTGCGGCGTCAGAGTGGGAATTAGTGGGGCCGGCTGTTGTGTTGGTTCCTTGTGTCTTGTGTCGCGTAGCTTGATGGCAACGTGGAAGGACGCCGGTTTCGTTTCGAGCCTTGCGTGTGGTTGTCGACGTTGACTGGTTGGCGTGTGCCGATGCACGTGCATGTGTGGGTCGCGAGTGCGTTTTTGGCTGGCTGTGTGTGTGTGTGTGTGTGTGTGTGTGTGTGTGTGTGTGTGTTTTGGGGGGGGAAGGGGGAGGCGGTGGTGAAAGTGCAGTCGTTGCCACGGGCGTCGTCGGGTGGGGCTGGGGCTGTGCGTCGTGGCGGAAAGGTGGTAGGTTGCGGGAAGCGAGCCCGTCGTTGACGGTGTCGCGTGAGTTGTGAATCGAGTGGGGCGCGGGGCGCGGGACAGGAGCAGCGTGCCGCTGCGTCGTGGTCGTCAGCAGAGGCTGTGCGTGTGCTTGTCCTTTTTGTGGGCGGTTCGTGCGAGGCGTTTTGGTTTTGTGTTGCCCTAGTTGTTAGTTTATTTTGTTTGTGTTTGTTATTTTGAGACGACGACTGGTTGGTGGCGTGCGCGCGAAGTGGCGGTGTGCGCTTCCCGTGTCGTTTGTGTTGTTTGGTTTTTTTGTTTTTGTGTGTTTTTTTTTTTTTTTTTTTTTGCACTGGGCCCCGGTGGGTGGGTGCGTGTGTGTCGATTGCCGGCTGGCGAAAGGTGCGCCATCGGCGGGGTGGGTCGCCGGCACAAGTAGAGGCGGCGGCGTTGTTGCTGTTGTTGTGTGGTGTTTGTTTTGTTCGGCTGTGTCGGCGAGCTGTGTTGCGGTGCGTGTGAATGGTGGTGCAAAGGTGCTGGCGTTGGGGCTGCGACTGCGACGGCGGCGAGCCGCGGGCGCGCCATTGATAGTGATGTTGTGAACAGCGGCTGTGTACGGTAGTGGTGTTGTTGTAGCACGACGTGCATCCGGGCCGGCGCGGAAAGCGCAGTTGCGGGCGGTTGCCCTTCGGTGCCAGCCATGTCGCGTGAGCGGCGGGTTGCTCTGGTGTCGACACGTGGTGCTCTGGGTTGTTGTGTGGTGCCCTTTGGCCGGTGGGGGTGGTTCGCGTGTGTCTCGTTCGCGCTCGGTGTCTGGTCGTGGTCGTGCTGCTCCCCCGTCTGTCGGCGGTTTCCGACGTCGTCTGTACGTTTTTGTTCGTTTGCGGCGTGCCTGCCGACGTCGTCCCGTCGCGACCTTTCAACCGAAAGTGTGGCGCCCGAAGGTGAACGAACGTAACCCTGACCTCGGCGCTTTACGCTGAGCCGAGCGAACCGAACCGAACCGAACCTAACCTAACCTAACCTGTGGTGTGGCGAGGTGAGCTCAGCCTGTGAGCCCCTAACGTCTACGTAAGGTAAGCTGTCCGGCTCACGCCTCACGTTTGAACGCTTTTTTAACCTACGTTTGACGCTTCTTAACCTAGCACCGACCCCTTAACCTAACGTGTAACCTAACCTAACCTAACCTAACCTAACCTCTGACGCCTGACGTGTTTGAATGCTTAACCTAAGTTTGACGCTTAACCTAACCCAAGTCCCCTTAACCTAACCCACGTCCACCTAACCTAACCTAACGTAGACGTGTAAACGTAATGTGTAACGCGTAACGTGTAAGGTCGGCTGTCGTGTGTGCTTGACGGCAGATTGGGTTGGTCTGTAGATTCGGATTGCGGTTTGCCTCGGTCGAGGGGTTGGGTCGGAAGCGGCGAGGGGCGGCGGCGCCTGTTGCGCAGGCGGCGTCCGTTTGCGGCGGGCAATTGTTGAGAAACGGCTGTGAATGTTGGCGGGCGAGAGGAGGAGGACGGCGCGCGATGTGGCCCGACGGCTGCGGGCCGATCGGGAAACGGCGGGAGGGCGACGGAAGGCGATGGGGCGGCGGAGGCGCGTTTGCACGGCCGTCATCGCCGCACGCCTCGGCTTGTGTGGCTGTGGCGCCGGCCGCGCTGGCCGGGCTGCCGCGGCGACGGTGTGGGAGTTTTGCCGAAGGTTTGGCCATTGTGGCGGGTCGTCGGCTGGGGCTGTGGGGGCGGCATTTGGGCGGGGGCGGCGATTCTCGGCGGGCCGACCCAGGCTGTAGCGCGCGGTAGCTGCAGTTTGGCCGTGGTTTGCGGCGCTGCCGTGGCGACTGGTTGGCGACTGTGGTGTGGCTGTGTGTAGCCCCATCCTCGGTGGTTTGAAAGGCGCGGGCGGTTGTGGCGCAGGTTTGGGGCTGCTCCGCACAGGCTGTCGGACGTTGGGCGGTAGCAAGCGCGGGAGGCGCGGCGCGGCGGCGCGCAGAGTGGCGGCCGCTCTCTCGGCCGTCCGCGCCCGCCCGCGACACTGGCTGGGCCTTGTGATTCTCTGCTCTGCTGCTGTGCTGTGCTTGCGTGCCTGCCTGCCGTCCCGCTCGCTCTCGCTGTGTGTTACGCGCGTCGTCGAAATGGCAGATCAGGCGGCTACGAACGAGACTGCTGCGGCACCCGCCGCCACCGGCACTACGAAGAAGGCCAAGTCTGCGTCGTCTGCGAAGAAGCCGCGCGCCAAGCCTGCGCACCCGCGCACCTCTGAGATGGTGACGGCCGCCATCAAGAGTCTGAAGGAGCGCGGCGGGTCGTCGCTGCAGGCGATCAAGAAGTACATAGCCGCGCACTACAAGCTGGACGCGGAGAAGCTGGCGCCGTTTATCAAGAAGTACCTCAAGTCGGCCGTCGTGGCGGGCGAGCTGGTGCAGACGAAGGGGAAGGGCGCGTCCGGCTCGTTCAAGCTTGCCGGCGCCGGCGGCGGGGGGGCGGCCGAGGGCGGCAAGGCTCGTGCTGGCGGTGCCAAGAAGAAGCGCGCCGCTCCGGCCAGCAAGGAGAAGAAGGGCGCCCGTGCGGCCGGCGCAAAGAAGGCTGGTGGCGTGAAGGCGGCGACCGGTCGGAAGGCGGGCGCCGCCAAGAAGGCGTCTGCGGCGTCGGCCGCTCCCGCGGGTGCGAAGAAGGCGGCTGCGGCCAAGCCGGCCAAGGCCAAGTCGCCGTCGAAGGCGAAGAAGGCCGCCAAGGTTCCGACGAAGAAGCCGAAGGCGCCGCGCCCGAAGAAGGCGACGACGCCGTCTAAGGCGAAGGCTTCGCCCAAGAAGAAGAAGTAGAGTAGAGGAGAAAGAGATGGGAAAGGAAGGGTTTGGCGCTTGACTCCGTCGTCCCCACCCCCCGTCGTCGTCTAGTGGCGCGCAAGAGACGCGCGGCCCAAAACGGCCCTTCTCAGGGCCATCAAAGCACGTCGGGGAAGGTTTTGATTGTCGTGTTGCGTTTGGTGTGGGTGTCTGTCTGGCGTTTCTGTATGCCCGTGGGGATGCTGTTTGCGTGCCGTGGTGGTTGGATTGCGGGGGTCGGTGGCGGGTGTGGGCGGCGGTAGCGGTAAGCGGTGTTGTTGTTGTTGTTGTTGTTGTTGTTGTTGTCGTGGTTGATTGTCGCCGTGTTTGTGGCGGCGGCCGACGGTTGGTTTTCTGTCACGTTGTTTTGTTTGAATACGTTGGTTGGCTTGCCTGCGTTCGTTCTTCTCGGATGTCTGTCTTGTCGAGTCGTGTCTGGTCTTTGTTTTGTTTTGTTCCTTTGTGTGTGTGTGTGTGTGTGTGTTATGTTTTGCAACGGGGGGCACGTTGAGATGCGGAAGGAGTCGGCGGGGATTTCGGTGGCGTGTAGAGCGAGCGAGCGCGCCTGCCTGGCCGTTGGCCGTCGGAGTGGAGTGCGGGTTTTTTTGTTTTCGAAACGAAAGCGGCGGCGGCCGGCCAGCCACCCGTGCGGTGTGACGTCGGCCGTTGGGCATTGTGCGCTTTGAGCGCCGGGGAGGGATGATGTGTGATTGTTGCGCGCTGCTAGCAGGCAGGCAGAGTGAGCGGGTGTGGCGGACGGACGGGAAGTGGTGGTTTTTGTTTTTGGGTTGCGGGGCGAGAGGCAGGCGACCGACAAAGTTTGCTCGCGACGGAGAGACGTTAGTGGCCCTGAAAAGGGCCGTTTTTGTTTGTGCGGTGCGGTGCCGCGGCGCGGTTTAGGCGCGCTCGCCGCGGATGCGGCGCGCGAGCTGGATGTCCTTGGGCATGATGGTGACGCGCTTGGCGTGGATTGCGCACAGGTTGGTGTCTTCGAAGAGGCCGACGAGGTAGGCCTCGCTGGCCTCCTGCAGGGCCATGACTGCGGAGCTCTGGAAGCGCAGGTCGGTCTTGAAGTCCTGGGCGATCTCGCGCACTAGGCGCTGGAATGGCAGCTTGCGGATGAGCAGCTCTGTGCTCTTCTGGTAGCGCCTGATTTCTCGCAGGGCGACGGTGCCCGGCCTGTAGCGGTGGGGCTTCTTGACGCCTCCGGTGGCGGGCGCGCTCTTCCTCGCCGCCTTGGTGGCGAGCTGTTTGCGCGGCGCCTTTCCGCCGGTGGACTTGCGGGCCGTTTGCTTTGTGCGGGCCATGGCGGTAGCGGTAGCGGTAGCGGAGCGGCGTGCGTGGAGGTTAGGTGCGGCGCGGCGTCCGGTGCTGCCTTGACAACGGGCCCGCGCGCCTCCGTGCTGCGCTTATATGCCCTCGGTTGCGCGTGGTGGGGGGAGGGCGGGCCAGAGTCTATATAGGGGGGCGGCGGGCGCGCTGGGCGCAGACCGTAGCCGACTCGCCAGCCGCTGCAGCTGCTGTTTGTGTGTGCACGTTGTTGCTTTGCCCGAGGAAGGAAGGAAGGATGACAGGCCGCGGCAAGGGAGGAAAGGGGCTCGGCAAGGGTGGCGCCAAGCGGCACCGCAAGGTGTTGCGCGACAACATCCAGGGCATCACGAAGCCCGCCATCCGCCGCCTGGCTCGCAGGGGCGGCGTGAAGCGCATCTCTGGTCTGATCTACGAGGAGACCCGCGGGGTGCTGAAGGTGTTCCTGGAGAACGTGATCCGCGACGCGGTGACGTACACTGAGCACGCCAAGCGCAAGACTGTGACGGCCATGGACGTGGTGTACGCCCTGAAGAGGCAGGGGCGCACCCTGTACGGTTTCGGCGGTTAGGCTGCGTCGCAGCGGGCGCTGGCCTTCCCGCGGCCGTGCTTGTGGGTGGGAGAGACTAGAAAACGGCCCTTTTCAGGGCCACCACACTGTTCGGAAGTTGAAAAGTGCGAAAGAGTCTGTGTTGTTGCTGCGTGTGTGCGCTGTGTTGTTTGTTTGTTTGTTTCTTTCCGTTTGAGCGACGTGATGTGACTGGGAGGGGAGAAGGAAAGGAAACGTGTCATGTGGCTGGCTGTGTGTGGAGCTGCTTCGTTTGTGTGTTTGTTATTGTGTGTCTTTGTATCGATCGCGACGGAGATGGCGGGCTGTGTGTTGTTGTGCGAGAGGCGGTGATTATTTGCTTGCGTGGTTTGTCTCTGTGTGTTTGTTTGCGGCGGCGTTGGGGTTTCCGAGGCAAGGCGTGTGGGCATAGGCGGCCGGATCAGCTGTTTCGTTCGTGTCGACGGCCGTTGCGCGCGGGAGTGGAGGGCGGTGTGTCGACACGCCTCCCTTTAACAATGGTCATTATTGCTGCCGTTGTCGGTTTGGAAGGCGACTGCGACGGTGCAAAATGTGTGTGTGTGTGTGTGTGTGTTGGGCCACACGGGCTGTGTGGACGACAAGATGGCGGACGTGCGCCGGCGGCGGCTGTGCAAAGTTAAAACAAAACAAGGTGCGGCGAGGACGACTGAAATTTTGCTTTGGACGTAGGTTTGTGTGGTGGCCCTGAAAAGGGCCGATTGTTGTGGGCCGAGCCGGCAAAGCGCGTTGCGTGCAGGGGAGCACGCGGCGCTGCGATTGCCTGGCCTCCTTTAGGCCTTCTTCTCGGTCTTCTTTGGCAGCAGGACGGCCTGGATGTTGGGCAGGACACCACCCTGTGCGATGGTGACGCCCGACAGGAGCTTGTTGAGCTCCTCGTCGTTGCGGATGGCAAGCTGCAGGTGGCGCGGGATGATGCGCGTCTTCTTGTTGTCGCGGGCCGCGTTTCCGGCCAGCTCGAGCACCTCAGCCGCGAGGTACTCCATGACGGCGGCGAGGTAGACGGGGGCCCCGGCGCCGACGCGCTCTGCGTAGTTTCCCTTGCGCAGGAGGCGGTGGATTCTGCCGACCGGGAACTGGAGCCCAGCCCTGCTTGAGCGGGACTTTGACTTGCCCTTGACTTTGCCTCCCTTTCCGCGTCCGGACATGGCGATGGGCTAGCGACGGTGCACACGAAACGGAAACGAAAAACGACCGGTGCGAGCGGCAGCGAGTCGAGCAGCGGAGTGCGTGCCGGCGCAGCCGGGGTGGGGGTGCTTTATGGGCTCGGGTGCGGCGGCCGGTTGCGCGCGCGCCCCATTGGTCGGCGGCCGCAACAGGGCGAGCTGGTAAAGGTGCGGCGGCGGCTGGCGGCGGGTGCCACTGTGTGGGGAGACGCTGACTAGAGCGGAGCGCTTGCTACTGGTGTTGCTGCTGCCGTACGTTGGTTCGAGATGCCGCCCAAGACTAGCGGGAAGGCCGCCAAGAAGGCTGGCAAGGCGCAGAAGAACATTTCGAAGGGCGACAAGAAGAAGAAGCGCAAGAGGAAGGAGAGCTATGCCATCTACATCTACAAGGTGCTGAAGCAGGTGCACCCTGACACGGGCATCTCGTCGAAGGCGATGAGCATCATGAACAGCTTCGTGAACGACATTTTCGAGCGCATTGCGGCCGAGGCGTCTCGCCTGGCGCACTACAACAAGCGCTCGACCATCACGTCCCGCGAGATCCAGACCGCTGTGCGGCTGTTGCTGCCTGGCGAGCTGGCCAAGCACGCCGTGAGCGAGGGCACGAAGGCGGTGACCAAGTACACGAGCTCCAAGTAAGGAGGTGGCTCTGGAATGGAAGGAAGGATGGAGAGAGAAGGCTCCTCCGTTGCGAGAGCGGCAAAACGGCCCTTTTCAGGGCCACCAACTTGCCTTTTGCGGGAAGGGCGGAATTGTTGTTGTTGTTTGTGTGGACGGCTGTGATGTATGTGTGCATTTTGATTGTGGGTGGGGGGGGGGGCGCGTCAAAGCGTGTTGCGCGGGGTACGGCCACGAGGTTGGTCGCCGTGGCGTGGAATGGTGGCACGCCTCGTTGGCGTGGTTTTTGACCCATTGGTGTTGTTGGTGTGTGTGTGTGTGTGTGTGTGTGTGTTACCCGTCTGCGAGGGGGGACAGTGTGATCGGCGACTTTTGTGTCACCGTAACGACGGCCGTTTGCGGGTTTGTTTTTTTGCACATCATACATGGCGAGGGTGAAATGTGAAATGTTTTTGTTTGGTTTTTTTTTTGCCGCCCACTATTCCCTTTGCTGTACGCCGAGTTTGACAATGGTGCGACGTAACTGCAGCGTGGAGGTGTGTGAGTGACGTTGAAATGAACGTGCCATTAAGACGCATTGTTGTTGTATTGTACTGTACGTGTACGGCGACACGCACGATGATGTACCATTCGACTCTGATGTTTGATAGCCGTGTCTGACTGATTGCGTACGACGCACGCACACCGATGTCGTCATTCAAGATGCACGCTAGACGACGACGGCGGCGGTCGTTTGTTTGGCGAATGTCTGTACACGTGTTTGTCTGTGTCCATCCGGTATGTATTTGTTTGTTTGAAAGTGTTTTGTGTGTCGGTGACGTGGTCCGATGCGTCGCCCCCTGAGTAACTGTCGATCGGCGCGATAGACCGGCGTCACGCAACTGAACCGAAGTCTTGGGCACACCCGTCATACTGTTGTACACCGTCGCGCTGAGAACGGTAACGAAAGGTTGACTTTGATCGGTCGAATGTCTGGGCAGAACGTGAGGAATGAGGCAAGAGTGCAAGGAGGGGGGGCAAAAGAGAGAGGAAGGGAAAAAGGGGAGAAACGCATTCGTAGAGCAACGGAACGTTCCCGTGTCGGAGGCGTATTGGAGCCGCACTGAAATGCGTTTAACGGCGGCGCGGCTGCAAGTGTCTGCCGTGGTGAACGTTACCTTTGACGGCTGCATTGGGCTTTCGCTTTCGCTTTCCCGGATGTACGTAACGTTTGTTGATATGGTTCTGAGGAAGAGTGTATGACAGTGCCGTGCCGTCCATGTTCGTGTGCCCTCCCATTGTGTGTATGCTATTGTCTGTGTACTTGAATGATGTATGTAGGTGTTAGTGGACATGTTTTACCAGTGGGGGGAAATGGATCGTCGATAGTTGCCGTCACTCTGTCACGGTCGAGATGACGCACCCTCCGTACAGAAAGGTGTCGAGAAAGTGAGTGTGTGTGTGTGTGTGTGTGTGTCCGTGAATTGGCAGTGTTTGGAGGTGGGCGTGCCCTGGATGTGGCCCGGAAAAGGCTGTTCGTTAGGCGGTAGTGTTGTGTGGACAGGGGAGGGGCATGCGTAACGCTGCTGGCATGGCATGGCATTTCGGGAGATGGGAGGGGGCAAACGAGGAAACGAGGAGCGGCGGCCAAAGACGGGACGGGGAGGGGCGCGGTGTGGGTGGCTTGCGCCTGTGCTCGGCGTTGTGGTTTGTGCAAAAGAGGAGGAGAAAAACAATGTGAGTTGCCAGGGAGGGGAGCGGTGTTGTGTTGTGGTTGTCGTGGTGTAGCCGCAGACGCGGCTGTCAGTGAACGTGGCGAGACGGACGGATGCGCGGAGGGGCGGGGGCGGCGCATTTCGCCGGTGCCGTGCCGTGCCTGAAAGCCGCGTGGTCGCTGTGTTGTTGGTGGCGTGGGGGCGAGGAGAGTACCGTACGGGTGTGCTTGTGCGCCGGAAATGGCACACTGCGCCCGCCCGTCTTGGAGGCTGATGGCTGTGGTGTGGAAATGGGGCGCGGTGATGTTGAAGCAGTTGAAGAACAGAAAAGAAACCAAGAAAACGGAAGGCGTGATGCGGCGGTGGTGGTGAGAGCGGGAAAAACAAAACAAAAAAAAAAACAACAAAAAAAAGAAGGAAAAACAACAAGAAACAAAAAAGAAAACAAAAAGTCTATCAATATTAAAATGTAAATGGACCCAGGTATAACCTCCCTGCACAAATAGCAGAGAGTCCGATGATAATAAAAATGTGCCAGAATGTTAACGTCCCTACAAAACAAACCCAACGATAATATTAATGAAAGAGTGAACCGTATGTAACATTGCAACAGACATAATGAAACCTGATAAATTGTATAAGGGCAGCAGCGTTGACCTTTGGCCCTGTATTCAGAATAAAAAGAGCCAAAGATCGTTACCCCAATGAAAAAGACACTGAAACACGTATGTAACATAGTAGCGATGGCGAGACATTGTAGCATCTGTGACCAGAGAGTTTGCGCTGGACTGCGCGTGTTGCGAGCGGTTCTCAGTCAGTCAGTCAGTCAGTCAGTCAGTCAGTCAGTAGTCGTTGCGAGTCCGTAGCTCTGTGTAGTTGAGGGCTGTACTCTGTCAGTAGTCGTCGCGTGCAGTACGCTAATAGTCGTCATGCAGAGCGGTCGGTCAGTAGTAGCAGCCGAGTGCGGTTGTGTGATGTAGGCGGTCGGCAACACTGGTCAAGATGGTGAATAAGGTATACTGTTAATTAATACAATCATTAGATAATGAAAAATTGTATTTATTGTAATTATTCTCCAACAAGTTCCCCAATAATAATTTTTATTTCAAAAGCATTTTTCAAACATTTAATTTTTTATTGAACTAAAGAGTTCGTTGCACTTCACATTTCATTCCACTTCTTTGAAGAAAAATGTCACTAAAATCACAAAAAAAGAGAATATTACTATTTGCAATGCAGTTCCTCCAAGCGCTGCGCAACAACCAGAGCAGAAATGTGACATCCATTTATTCGGAGGTAACACTTTAATTCTGATTGTTTTGCACAGGGCCAAAGACCGATATTTCGGTTTAATTGAAGTTTCTTGTCACTGAACGGACTTTTTTAAATGTTGTGTGAAGACTTTATATTTGAGTCAGATTGCGAATTTCACATTTTTGTTGCCATTTTCAATACCTCTCATTGTGGGCGAGGTTACAATTAGCGCAATGTCCATTGGCATCCGTAAATAACATTGTCCATTATTTTAAAATTTGCTGGGAGGTTACAACACACACACACAAAAAAAAAAACAAAAAAAACAAAAAATTGCATTTATATCCGCTCCTCAATTGTAGATACCCCTTACACAGCTGTGTGCAATGAATGAGTGCTGGCTGGTAATTAATTGCACTCCTTGGAGGGAAATGCCATAGGAAGTAGTCTTTAAAAAGTGAATGTTTTTCGTTAAGAGACAAAAGTTACTTTAGAAAAAAAGTAATAGTGGGGCTTTTGTTGTTGAACAAAATAAGTACAATGAACATACGTTATCAGATTTGCGCAATGCAGCGTCACACCACCTTTTGATTATAACACAATATACTATACATCGTCCCGAACCGTGACCAGAGTCGCGAGACGAGCAGAGCACGCCGCCGACGCCCGCTCAGTACAACCGTCCACCCGCTACTACTGTCGACCGACTACTACCTCTCCCGACTCGCGCTACAATATATATAACAACTGTTCCTGGCGACCCGGTGCGTGCCACTACTGTCGTCTGGCGCGGTCCAAGCGCCGACTAGCAGCGATAAAGAACTCTCTGGTCAGACAGAGATGCTGTCATGCCTCGCCATCGCTCTGGTAATGAATACATACGTGTTGCAGCGTGCGTACCACCGGAACACGCAGTGGCGGAGCCAAAGACTGTGTTGTCGAGGTCGAGTGCGAGTGGGAAGAGAGGCAGCGTCGGCACGGAGATGGAAGCGAGCGCGAGACGCACGGGGGCTGCGGCGTGGCGCGTTTGCGGTCGGCGCCTTTGGTGGCAACGGCCGGGACAAGCAGCGGTGTATGGTGTGGTGCGGGGCGGACAGGGGCGGCGGTGGACGGGGAGGAGGCGGCGCGACGACGGCATGGGGGCGAAAACGGGACGGGGGACGGCGGATGTTGGGAGGCGTCACGCGCGGACAGGACACAGACACAGAGACACACAGATTGGAAAGGGAGGGTGCGCGGTAGTAGTTGGGAATGTGCGTACCGTGCGGGATGGGAGTGGGCGAGGAACACGGTCGTGGCCCCTGTTTTGGGTGCGTGTGATGACGTCGGTGTGTTGTGGGAAGGGAAGGTGCTGTGGCGGCGGCGCGTAATGTGTGTTGGCAAGCGTCGGTTCGACTGCGACGTTGATGGGCAGGGCAGGGCAGGGCAAGGTTAATGGTGGTAGGAGTAGGCGTGTGGGCGCAAAAAATCTGCCGCTGCAGGCGGTGCCGTAACCGCCATGGCGGGAAGGAGAGAGGGCCAAAAGAAAGAAAGAAAGAAAGAAGAAAACAAAAAAAAAAGGAGGGGGGGGGGGGGCGAAAGTGGAGAGGCGGTGGTGTGAGAAGGGCGGGGGCGGAAGGAAGGCAGGAAGGACAAGAGGCGAGGCGACGGCTTGCTTTGTGTATCGGTCGGTCTCTGGCTATGCTTCGTTTTCTGCAGCAGGGTCGGTGCGCGGCGTGGCTCGCGGCAGTGGGAACGCCTGGTGGCTGGACGGCCAGCAATGCGGTTGGATGGGCGGCCACAGCACCGCACCTGTGCCCGAGGAGGAGACGCTGGCGGCGGGCCCTGAGGTGAGGCCGGCTCGGCTGGGGCTGTGGATGTGTAGGTGTGCGCCGCTGCTGCAACAACGAGTAAAACGCGAGGAGGAGGGATGGCGGTAGAGAGAAAAAAAAAAAGGTCGTGTTGTGTTGATGCGCAGGCAGACGCGTACAGAGGGACGAGCCCGGTCTGCAGCAGGGTGTGGCCGTGCCGAGTGCAGAGCAGCGGCGGCTCGGTTCGGTTCGGCCCGGCCCGGCCCGGCCCGGCGGGCCGCGCTGTTGTCGCGGACGTGAGCGCCCCCTGGCGGGCGGCCGGAGGCGGCGCGGCGTGTTGGACGTGTGGCTGGTGGCAGTGCACAATTTGCGAGTGGCTGGCGGTGTGGTGTGGCGGTTGGCGCGTCGGGCGGCGGAGAGGTATGTGTTGCGGGCGCCCTTTGCTGCGCTGCGTCGTTGCGTGTGCCGTACAGGGCGGGCGCTTGTCGACTGTGTGGGCGGTGTGGCGAATTGGCGTGAAACGGCTGCCGAGAGGTGTGTGGTAGCGAGCCGGTCGGTGGTGTCAGTGCGAAGGGGAATGTGCGTGCGTTTGGCGGTTTCGGTGTGCTTTTTGCGGCGTCAGAGTGGGAATTAGTGGGGCCGGCTGTTGTGTTGGTTCCTTGTGTCTTGTGTCGCGTAGCTTGATGGCAACGTGGAAGGACGCCGGTTTCGTTTCGAGCCTTGCGTGTGGTTGTCGACGTTGACTGGTTGGCGTGTGCCGATGCACGTGCATGTGTGGGTCGCGAGTGCGTTTTTGGCTGGCTGTGTGTGTGTGTGTGTGTGTGTGTGTGTGTGTGTGTGTGTGTGTGTTTTGGGGGGGGAAGGGGGAGGCGGTGGTGAAAGTGCAGTCGTTGCCACGGGCGTCGTCGGGTGGGGCTGGGGCTGTGCGTCGTGGCGGAAAGGTGGTAGGTTGCGGGAAGCGAGCCCGTCGTTGACGGTGTCGCGTGAGTTGTGAATCGAGTGGGGCGCGGGGCGCGGGACAGGAGCAGCGTGCCGCTGCGTCGTGGTCGTCAGCAGAGGCTGTGCGTGTGCTTGTCCTTTTTGTGGGCGGTTCGTGCGAGGCGTTTTGGTTTTGTGTTGCCCTAGTTGTTAGTTTATTTTGTTTGTGTTTGTTATTTTGAGACGACGACTGGTTGGTGGCGTGCGCGCGAAGTGGCGGTGTGCGCTTCCCGTGTCGTTTGTGTTGTTTGGTTTTTTTGTTTTTGTGTGTTTTTTTTTTTTTTTTTTTTTGCACTGGGCCCCGGTGGGTGGGTGCGTGTGTGTCGATTGCCGGCTGGCGAAAGGTGCGCCATCGGCGGGGTGGGTCGCCGGCACAAGTAGAGGCGGCGGCGTTGTTGCTGTTGTTGTGTGGTGTTTGTTTCGTTCGGCTGTGTCGGCGAGCTGTGTTGCGGTGCGTGTGAATGGTGGTGCAAAGGTGCTGGCGTTGGGGCTGCGACTGCGACGGCGGCGAGCCGCGGGCGCGCCATTGATAGTGATGTTGTGAACAGCGGCTGTGTACGGTAGTGGTGTTGTTGTAGCACGACGTGCATCCGGGCCGGCGCGGAAAGCGCAGTTGCGGGCGGTTGCCCTTCGGTGCCAGCCATGTCGCGTGAGCGGCGGGTTGCTCTGGTGTCGACACGTGGTGCTCTGGGTTGTTGTGTGGTGCCCTTTGGCCGGTGGGGGTGGTTCGCGTGTGTCTCGTTCGCGCTCGGTGTCTGGTCGTGGTCGTGCTGCTCCCCCGTCTGTCGGCGGTTTCCGACGTCGTCTGTACGTTTTTGTTCGTTTGCGGCGTGCCTGCCGACGTCGTCCCGTCGCGACCTTTCAACCGAAAGTGTGGCGCCCGAAGGTGAACGAACGTAACCCTGACCTCGGCGCTTTACGCTGAGCCGAGCGAACCGAACCGAACCGAACCTAACCTAACCTAACCTGTGGTGTGGCGAGGTGAGCTCAGCCTGTGAGCCCCTAACGTCTACGTAAGGTAAGCTGTCCGGCTCACGCCTCACGTTTGAACGCTTTTTTAACCTACGTTTGACGCTTCTTAACCTAGCACCGACCCCTTAACCTAACGTGTAACCTAACCTAACCTAACCTAACCTAACCTCTGACGCCTGACGTGTTTGAATGCTTAACCTAAGTTTGACGCTTAACCTAACCCAAGTCCCCTTAACCTAACCCACGTCCACCTAACCTAACCTAACGTAGACGTGTAAACGTAATGTGTAACGCGTAACGTGTAAGGTCGGCTGTCGTGTGTGCTTGACGGCAGATTGGGTTGGTCTGTAGATTCGGATTGCGGTTTGCCTCGGTCGAGGGGTTGGGTCGGAAGCGGCGAGGGGCGGCGGCGCCTGTTGCGCAGGCGGCGTCCGTTTGCGGCGGGCAATTGTTGAGAAACGGCTGTGAATGTTGGCGGGCGAGAGGAGGAGGACGGCGCGCGATGTGGCCCGACGGCTGCGGGCCGATCGGGAAACGGCGGGAGGGCGACGGAAGGCGATGGGGCGGCGGAGGCGCGTTTGCACGGCCGTCATCGCCGCACGCCTCGGCTTGTGTGGCTGTGGCGCCGGCCGCGCTGGCCGGGCTGCCGCGGCGACGGTGTGGGAGTTTTGCCGAAGGTTTGGCCATTGTGGCGGGTCGTCGGCTGGGGCTGTGGGGGCGGCATTTGGGCGGGGGCGGCGATTCTCGGCGGGCCGACCCAGGCTGTAGCGCGCGGTAGCTGCAGTTTGGCCGTGGTTTGCGGCGCTGCCGTGGCGACTGGTTGGCGACTGTGGTGTGGCTGTGTGTAGCCCCATCCTCGGTGGTTTGAAAGGCGCGGGCGGTTGTGGCGCAGGTTTGGGGCTGCTCCGCACAGGCTGTCGGACGTTGGGCGGTAGCAAGCGCGGGAGGCGCGGCGCGGCGGCGCGCAGAGTGGCGGCCGCTCTCTCGGCCGTCCGCGCCCGCCCGCGACACTGGCTGGGCCTTGTGATTCTCTGCTCTGCTGCTGTGCTGTGCTTGCGTGCCTGCCTGCCGTCCCGCTCGCTCTCGCTGTGTGTTACGCGCGTCGTCGAAATGGCAGATCAGGCGGCTACGAACGAGACTGCTGCGGCACCCGCCGCCACCGGCACTACGAAGAAGGCCAAGTCTGCGTCGTCTGCGAAGAAGCCGCGCGCCAAGCCTGCGCACCCGCGCACCTCTGAGATGGTGACGGCCGCCATCAAGAGTCTGAAGGAGCGCGGCGGGTCGTCGCTGCAGGCGATCAAGAAGTACATAGCCGCGCACTACAAGCTGGACGCGGAGAAGCTGGCGCCGTTTATCAAGAAGTACCTCAAGTCGGCCGTCGTGGCGGGCGAGCTGGTGCAGACGAAGGGGAAGGGCGCGTCCGGCTCGTTCAAGCTTGCCGGCGCCGGCGGCGGGGGGGCGGCCGAGGGCGGCAAGGCTCGTGCTGGCGGTGCCAAGAAGAAGCGCGCCGCTCCGGCCAGCAAGGAGAAGAAGGGCGCCCGTGCGGCCGGCGCAAAGAAGGCTGGTGGCGTGAAGGCGGCGACCGGTCGGAAGGCGGGCGCCGCCAAGAAGGCGTCTGCGGCGTCGGCCGCTCCCGCGGGTGCGAAGAAGGCGGCTGCGGCCAAGCCGGCCAAGGCCAAGTCGCCGTCGAAGGCGAAGAAGGCCGCCAAGGTTCCGACGAAGAAGCCGAAGGCGCCGCGCCCGAAGAAGGCGACGACGCCGTCTAAGGCGAAGGCTTCGCCCAAGAAGAAGAAGTAGAGTAGAGGAGAAAGAGATGGGAAAGGAAGGGTTTGGCGCTTGACTCCGTCGTCCCCACCCCCCGTCGTCGTCTAGTGGCGCGCAAGAGACGCGCGGCCCAAAACGGCCCTTCTCAGGGCCATCAAAGCACGTCGGGGAAGGTTTTGATTGTCGTGTTGCGTTTGGTGTGGGTGTCTGTCTGGCGTTTCTGTATGCCCGTGGGGATGCTGTTTGCGTGCCGTGGTGGTTGGATTGCGGGGGTCGGTGGCGGGTGTGGGCGGCGGTAGCGGTAAGCGGTGTTGTTGTTGTTGTTGTTGTTGTTGTTGTTGTCGTGGTTGATTGTCGCCGTGTTTGTGGCGGCGGCCGACGGTTGGTTTTCTGTCACGTTGTTTTGTTTGAATACGTTGGTTGGCTTGCCTGCGTTCGTTCTTCTCGGATGTCTGTCTTGTCGAGTCGTGTCTGGTCTTTGTTTTGTTTTGTTCCTTTGTGTGTGTGTGTGTTATGTTTTGCAACGGGGGGCACGTTGAGATGCGGAAGGAGTCGGCGGGGATTTCGGTGGCGTGTAGAGCGAGCGAGCGCGCCTGCCTGGCCGTTGGCCGTCGGAGTGGAGTGCGGGTTTTTTTGTTTTCGAAACGAAAGCGGCGGCGGCCGGCCAGCCACCCGTGCGGTGTGACGTCGGCCGTTGGGCATTGTGCGCTTTGAGCGCCGGGGAGGGATGATGTGTGATTGTTGCGCGCTGCTAGCAGGCAGGCAGAGTGAGCGGGTGTGGCGGACGGACGGGAAGTGGTGGTTTTTGTTTTTGGGTTGCGGGGCGAGAGGCAGGCGACCGACAAAGTTTGCTCGCGACGGAGAGACGTTAGTGGCCCTGAAAAGGGCCGTTTTTGTTTGTGCGGTGCGGTGCCGCGGCGCGGTTTAGGCGCGCTCGCCGCGGATGCGGCGCGCGAGCTGGATGTCCTTGGGCATGATGGTGACGCGCTTGGCGTGGATTGCGCACAGGTTGGTGTCTTCGAAGAGGCCGACGAGGTAGGCCTCGCTGGCCTCCTGCAGGGCCATGACTGCGGAGCTCTGGAAGCGCAGGTCGGTCTTGAAGTCCTGGGCGATCTCGCGCACTAGGCGCTGGAATGGCAGCTTGCGGATGAGCAGCTCTGTGCTCTTCTGGTAGCGCCTGATTTCTCGCAGGGCGACGGTGCCCGGCCTGTAGCGGTGGGGCTTCTTGACGCCTCCGGTGGCGGGCGCGCTCTTCCTCGCCGCCTTGGTGGCGAGCTGTTTGCGCGGCGCCTTTCCGCCGGTGGACTTGCGGGCCGTTTGCTTTGTGCGGGCCATGGCGGTAGCGGTAGCGGTAGCGGAGCGGCGTGCGTGGAGGTTAGGTGCGGCGCGGCGTCCGGTGCTGCCTTGACAACGGGCCCGCGCGTTTTTTTTTTTTTTTTTTTTTTTTTTTTTTTTTTTTTTTTTTTTTTTTTTTTTTAACTATTCATTTCCGCTCCTAAAGGGAGGCGGATGGGCCGCTGGAGAGCTTGTTGCTCTATTGGGGCCAGAGATGAGGGTATTACATTTTGGTTTTCTTTATTTATTTTGTACTTATTGCTAAATTACATACTAATTACAATTTTCTTAAAATATGGTTTGATCATATATAAATGTTTTGTTATCTTAAGAACTATTTACAAATTTTCAAGCAAAGGAGGTAGAAATAGAATTAGAAATGGAGAAAGGGGTGACAGTGGAGGCGGATTTATGTGCCATTTTGTTGCACTTGAACGTTTTGTTGCAATCGATTAGGTCGAGATTATGGTGGCGGGCGGTCTTGGTTCAGTGCCTGGAGGTGGGAGGGGGTGGGAGTGTCGTTATTCTGTATGTGTAATTGTCTTGCGTGTTCGTGTTGGTGTATTGTGTCAGGAAAGATGTGGAGGGTGTTGTTTATGATTGTTCTTGGTGGGTAGGTGTATTTGTGTTTTGGTTTGTTTCTGTGTCTGGTTCTGTGTGTGTATATTGTGTGTAGGTCAGGACGGGAGGTGAGGATGGTTTTACCATAGCGGGCTCTCAGGATGGCTAGCCTTGTTTGAACGGGGGTGACTTTAGCTTCCTCAAAGACCTCTTGTCTGGGGGTGGAGGGTGGGAGGCGAAGGATGCTGCGTAGTATTCGTCTCTCGGTGCGGAAGATTCTTTCAGCTTGTGTTTTGGAGATGCAGGCGAGAGGCGCTGCTGCATATTCAAACAGTGGGCGGACGAACGTTTTGTAGGTGTTTACGGCTGTCCTGTCACTGCAGCCTGTAAATTTTCCTTGAACACGTCGTATGAGTTGTTGTCGTTGACGTACTTTGCTGAGGGTCTCCTTAATATGGTTGTTCAGGTTGAGATACTTGTCGAGGTGGACGCCCAGGTATTTTGCATTGGGAGAGGGGAGGAGCTGGGTGCCCCACAGCGTGAGGGAGATGTGGTCGGGATTTTGGTTTGTCTTTTTGGGGATGTTGCGGTGTTTGAATAGGATGAGTTGGGTTTTGGTGGGGTTGGGTTTGATGCGCCATTGTCGCATCCAGTCTTCTAGTTTTGTCAGGTAGGTCGCTGTCTGGTTGTTGATGGTGTTTGTCGAGGGACCAGAATTCCAGTATGCTGTGTCGTCTGCGTATAATTGGAGTTGTTCGTTAGTTCTTGTCGGGGTGGGGATGTCGATGGTGTAAAGGGAGTAGAGCAGGGGGGAGATAATCCCACCCTGAGCTACTCCTGCTTCGGGGCGGAAGGGGGCCGAGGTGGCTTGGTTGACGTGGATTTGGCAGCGTCTGTCGTTTAATAGGGTTTGGATTAGTCGTACTGTCTGCGGTGGGAAGCCTGTCTTAAGCAGCTTATATAGAAGTCCGTCATGCCAGATTTTGTCGAATGCCCGTTCGATGTCCAGAAAGACAGCGAGCGTGCACTGTCCAAGGTTCTGATGTCTTGTTATGTCTGATGTGAGTCTGAGGAGGGGATCATTGGTGGAATGGAGTTTTCGGAAGCCAGACTGGAGGTGAGGAATGAGTTGGAGTTTGTCAGTAAAGTGCGAGAGTCTGTCTGTAATTATTCTTTCAAAGGTCTTGCGGAGGACGTCGAGGAGGGATATGGGGCGGTAGGATTTAGGATCAGATTTGGGTTTGCCTGGTTTGGGGATCATGATAATTTTGGCGGATTTCCACGCTGTGGGGATGGTATTGTGGGAGAGGCAGAAGTTGAATAGAAGGGACAGGAGGGGGATGATGGTGTTGAGGGGGGAGTTACGGAGGTGTAGACGCTGTATCCCGTTTTCGCCAGGGGCTGAGTTTCTGCCAGAGAAGATGGCCTTTTTAATTTCGCTCTCGGTAATTACATTCTGCAGTTTAATGTCTTCTTCTGTGGGGGCGGTGGGGGAGACGAGTAAAAGGGGGAGTTCTGTGGTGACTGTGAGGTGGAATGGTTCGATAAATAGGGGGTCCTGTGGGAATTTGTGGGTGTCTTCTAGGATGGTTTTGAAGGCTTCTGCTACTTGGGTGGGGTCGGTGGTGGGGGAGTCGTCTACCTTTAGTTTGAATGTCCTGTCAGTGTTTTGTCCCGTGAGTGTCTTGAATTTGTTCCAAAATTTGCGTCCTTGTCTGTAGTCAAGTTTGGAACAGGTTTCGTCCCATTGTTTTTGTCGGTGTTCGGAGGTGAGTCGCTTAATCTCATTGTTTAGCCTGTTCCAGATTGTTTTAAGGTCGGGGTTTCTGTCTTTGTTGATTTCGCGGTAGAGTTTTCTTTTTTCTCGGATAAGTCTGAGAATTTCAGGGGGAAGGTGGGGTTTGAAGGAGGCGATGGTTTTGGTGGGGATGGCTGTGTCGATGGCTGTCTTGATGGTGTCAGTTATTCTGTCGTTGATGCGGTTAAGGTCGTCGGTGTCGGTAATGGTTAGTGGGGCTAGTAGGTTGTTGTTAATGGTCTCTTTGTACTTTGCCCAGTCAGCTTTGCTATAGATTTTTATCGTCCGGGATGTGGGAGCTGGGGGAGGGGGGTTGATGGCAGAGGTGCTGAAGAGGATGGGTAGGTGGGGGCTGGTAAGGGTGTCACCTATTGAATACTGGGTGATGGTATCAGAGAGGGAGGGGCTGTATAGGATGTGATCGGGGAGGGAGCAACCGTTGTGTCCTATGAAGGTGAAGGTATTGATGGGAAGTCTTGTCGCGTTTTCAGTGGTGAGAAAGTCAAGTAGGTCGGTTCCATTTTGATTGTGTGTTGTGTCTCCTAGTAGTTCATGTCTTGCGTTCAGGTCAGTTAGGAGGAAGTATTCTTTGAAGGTTGTTAGGTAGCGGAGGAAGGATCTTGGGAGTGGAGTGTTTGGTGGGTTGTATAGGCAGGCTATGATGAGGCGTCTACGTCTGGGGCGGGGTATGGCTATCATGACTGCCTCTAGATGTTGATATTGAGGTGGGAGTGGAACCTCTTGGGTGGCCAGGGTAGTCTTGGTGTATATAGCAACGCCGCCTCTGCCGTCAGGTCGGTGTTTGGCGTAGTGGTCGTAGTTGCGGTTGAGTCTCATATTGTCAGTAGGTTTGGTCCAGGTCTCTGCTAGTCCAAGGATGTCTATGTCGTTTCTGCAGAGGCAGTCGTTGAGGAGGGCTTTGCGGCTGTGGATGCCTTCTATGTTTACAAAAAGGAGGTTGGTGGGTTCTCTAATGGGATGTACTGCCATGAATGAAATAGGGGGGGGGGGGGGGATGAGGGTGTTGGCAAGTGTGTTTAACTGCTCAGTGCTTGCGAATACGGAGTTTTGATTATCGTTGTGGTGACGTTATTGCCTGCTTGGTTGTACTTGAGGTCTTTGAGAAAGAATTTTTGGGCCACCTGTCGGAGAGTAGATACTATCTCTTGCCGCCGGCCTTGGAAGAGGGACGCGAGAGTGAATGTAATGGATTTAAGGAAGTCCTCGATGAGAAGGTGAGGACCTTGGGTGGCGGGGGTGTCAGCGAGGTGGAGGGGGGCTTGGAGGTGTTCGTTTACGGCCTGTAGGGGGCGGTTTTTGCAACGGAAGGAGCGGGAGGAGTGTGGGCCGCCGCAGTTGGCGCAGGTGGGAGTGACGGAGGGGTCTAGTTCACAGGAAGATAGGGGGTGGTTCTTGCCACAGCGGCTACATTTGTGAGGAGAGGAGCATTGTTCGGTTCTGTGGTTAAACTGCTGGCATCGTTGACATTGAATAGGTAGGGGACTGGGTGGGTTTGAAGGTTCTACCCTATGGTGCGACAAGTAGATGTGGACTCCATGTTCGAGCATGAAATCGATGTCCCTCTGACTGTTCGAGAGGACTCGAATCATGGGGCCAAAATTTCCTGTCTTACGGGATTTAATTCTCCATGCGTTTAGAATTGGGATTCCCTGGCGTTGGAGTTCGGCTTTGACATCTTCAGGAAGAATGTCGAAGCCGACATCCTTGATTACTGCGCTGACTGTGGGGTTTTTCGGTTGGTGTGGGGGGGCCGCGGTTTCCCTAACGGATTTTCTCTCCACTGTCACCCTGGAGTTCAGGAGTTTCCTGAGTTCTTGCTGCAGTTGATTCGGGTCCATATCTTTGTATGATGTTAGCTTGGCCGTCCTGCCATCTCTGAAAACATTGAGGGAGCCATTGAAATTCCGGAATGAGGGAAGGTGTTCTCTGAGGGTGAGGGATAGGGTCTTGTTGGTGGAATTGTCTGGGAGGTTCTTTAGGAAGTATATGGAGGGGACAGAGGGTTTTAAGGGTTCTTGGATTGGGGAGTGGGTGGGGGATGATGTTGTGTTGAGTAGGTGATAGGGACGGAGGGCGATAGGAGAGGGGATGGGGGGAGTGGGGAGGCTGTTACGTCGGAGTCTGGGATCTCCCAGCATGGAGTCGTTGATGGGGGGGGAGGAGGGGGTGAGGGATATGTCTTCCAGGGAGGTATGCTTTCTGGAGAACTTTTTTCTGCGGTGAACTGTTTGCCAACCTACCTCTTCTGGTAGTTGGCTTTCTTGGGTGGAGTCAATTTGCAGTGCGGGGTCGAGATGAAGTGTGAGGGATAGTCTTTGGGGGTTTGAGGATGTGGTAGGAGTGGGGTCGGTTGGGGTTGGTGGTGTTGCGCTGCTTGAAGGATCCATGTTGGCATCTGGGGGGTTGCCTTTGTCCTTGGGTTGACGAGGTTGGTATTTCGCCATGTAGGGTGTGGGAGGGGGAAGGACGGATTGGGGGGTGGTCGCAGTAGAGTGGGTTAGACCTTCTCCCGCTTCGTTAGCACCTCCTGTGACCCTTGGGGGGATCGAGGATCTCCACGGGAGAGAGGGTCTTCTACACTTGCTCCGCGTGCGCGGGAGACGGGTGCTGGCCGCCTCGGATCTGTTTAGTTCGAGGGGGCAAGCCACCGGGCCCTGGCACGGTAAATGCCCTAGTTGTTTTTAAGGGGAGGTGCGACACTGTGTTGAGGCTGAGACAGAACTCAGAGCTTCGGGTGTCGAGTGAGTGATCACTCGGCGGTGGCGGCTCGTCGTTGAGTCACGACAGAGCGAGTCCAGAAGAGAGGCTGAACCCTGGGTGTGAACGCGACATTGCTTTTTTTGATACGACAAATTTTGCTACACCCCGGGTGACACCGCCGTTTCAGTGGGTTGTGTGAGGTGGTAGGTGCCGGTCTGCCGCCGTTAGTCGTCGGTGGAGAGACGTGTTTCACTGTAGCGCCGCGACTGCAGGCGCTGCGCCACGTGTGACCCTCCGCCAGATGGTGGGTGCCGCGCCGCGGAGTAGCTCCGCACCCTACGGCTGCTGCCCGCCGACTGAGCGCGCTGCGCTGCTCGGCGCCGCGCTGCTGGGTGGAGGGGAGAGCGCGCTGGACGACGTCCGCACGCTACAGCCGCTGCCCGTTGACTGTGGGCGCTGCTCCGCTGGTCTCGGCGCGGAGTGGAGGGGGTGGCGGGGCAGACTGGCCCGCTTCGTCTGCGCTCTGCTAGCAGGTCTCCTCTCGACGGCGTCCCGACTCGGTGGCCCGCGCGCCTCCGTGCTGCGCTTATATGCCCTCGGTTGCGCGTGGTGGGGGGAGGGCGGGCCAGAGTCTATATAGGGGGGCGGCGGGCGCGCTGGGCGCAGACCGTAGCCGACTCGCCAGCCGCTGCAGCTGCTGTTTGTGTGTGCACGTTGTTGCTTTGCCCGAGGAAGGAAGGAAGGATGACAGGCCGCGGCAAGGGAGGAAAGGGGCTCGGCAAGGGTGGCGCCAAGCGGCACCGCAAGGTGTTGCGCGACAACATCCAGGGCATCACGAAGCCCGCCATCCGCCGCCTGGCTCGCAGGGGCGGCGTGAAGCGCATCTCTGGTCTGATCTACGAGGAGACCCGCGGGGTGCTGAAGGTGTTCCTGGAGAACGTGATCCGCGACGCGGTGACGTACACTGAGCACGCCAAGCGCAAGACTGTGACGGCCATGGACGTGGTGTACGCCCTGAAGAGGCAGGGGCGCACCCTGTACGGTTTCGGCGGTTAGGCTGCGTCGCAGCGGGCGCTGGCCTTCCCGCGGCCGTGCTTGTGGGTGGGAGAGACTAGAAAACGGCCCTTTTCAGGGCCACCACACTGTTCGGAAGTTGAAAAGTGCGAAAGAGTCTGTGTTGTTGCTGCGTGTGTGCGCTGTGTTGTTTGTTTGTTTGTTTCTTTCCGTTTGAGCGACGTGATGTGACTGGGAGGGGAGAAGGAAAGGAAACGTGTCATGTGGCTGGCTGTGTGTGGAGCTGCTTCGTTTGTGTGTTTGTTATTGTGTGTCTTTGTATCGATCGCGACGGAGATGGCGGGCTGTGTGTTGTTGTGCGAGAGGCGGTGATTATTTGCTTGCGTGGTTTGTCTCTGTGTGTTTGTTTGCGGCGGCGTTGGGGTTTCCGAGGCAAGGCGTGTGGGCATAGGCGGCCGGATCAGCTGTTTCGTTCGTGTCGACGGCCGTTGCGCGCGGGAGTGGAGGGCGGTGTGTCGACACGCCTCCCTTTAACAATGGTCATTATTGCTGCCGTTGTCGGTTTGGAAGGCGACTGCGACGGTGCAAAATGTGTGTGTGTGTGTGTGTGTGTTGGGCCACACGGGCTGTGTGGACGACAAGATGGCGGACGTGCGCCGGCGGCGGCTGTGCAAAGTTAAAACAAAACAAGGTGCGGCGAGGACGACTGAAATTTTGCTTTGGACGTAGGTTTGTGTGGTGGCCCTGAAAAGGGCCGATTGTTGTGGGCCGAGCCGGCAAAGCGCGTTGCGTGCAGGGGAGCACGCGGCGCTGCGATTGCCTGGCCTCCTTTAGGCCTTCTTCTCGGTCTTCTTTGGCAGCAGGACGGCCTGGATGTTGGGCAGGACACCACCCTGTGCGATGGTGACGCCCGACAGGAGCTTGTTGAGCTCCTCGTCGTTGCGGATGGCAAGCTGCAGGTGGCGCGGGATGATGCGCGTCTTCTTGTTGTCGCGGGCCGCGTTTCCGGCCAGCTCGAGCACCTCAGCCGCGAGGTACTCCATGACGGCGGCGAGGTAGACGGGGGCCCCGGCGCCGACGCGCTCTGCGTAGTTTCCCTTGCGCAGGAGGCGGTGGATTCTGCCGACCGGGAACTGGAGCCCAGCCCTGCTTGAGCGGGACTTTGACTTGCCCTTGACTTTGCCTCCCTTTCCGCGTCCGGACATGGCGATGGGCTAGCGACGGTGCACACGAAACGGAAACGAAAAACGACCGGTGCGAGCGGCAGCGAGTCGAGCAGCGGAGTGCGTGCCGGCGCAGCCGGGGTGGGGGTGCTTTATGGGCTCGGGTGCGGCGGCCGGTTGCGCGCGCGCCCCATTGGTCGGCGGCCGCAACAGGGCGAGCTGGTAAAGGTGCGGCGGCGGCTGGCGGCGGGTGCCACTGTGTGGGGAGACGCTGACTAGAGCGGAGCGCTTGCTACTGGTGTTGCTGCTGCCGTACGTTGGTTCGAGATGCCGCCCAAGACTAGCGGGAAGGCCGCCAAGAAGGCTGGCAAGGCGCAGAAGAACATTTCGAAGGGCGACAAGAAGAAGAAGCGCAAGAGGAAGGAGAGCTATGCCATCTACATCTACAAGGTGCTGAAGCAGGTGCACCCTGACACGGGCATCTCGTCGAAGGCGATGAGCATCATGAACAGCTTCGTGAACGACATTTTCGAGCGCATTGCGGCCGAGGCGTCTCGCCTGGCGCACTACAACAAGCGCTCGACCATCACGTCCCGCGAGATCCAGACCGCTGTGCGGCTGTTGCTGCCTGGCGAGCTGGCCAAGCACGCCGTGAGCGAGGGCACGAAGGCGGTGACCAAGTACACGAGCTCCAAGTAAGGAGGTGGCTCTGGAATGGAAGGAAGGATGGAGAGAGAAGGCTCCTCCGTTGCGAGAGCGGCAAAACGGCCCTTTTCAGGGCCACCAACTTGCCTTTTGCGGGAAGGGCGGAATTGTTGTTGTTGTTTGTGTGGACGGCTGTGATGTATGTGTGCATTTTGATTGTGGGTGGGGGGGGGGGGCGCGTCAAAGCGTGTTGCGCGGGGTACGGCCACGAGGTTGGTCGCCGTGGCGTGGAATGGTGGCACGCCTCGTTGGCGTGGTTTTTGACCCATTGGTGTTGTTGGTGTGTGTGTGTGTGTGTGTGTGTGTGTTACCCGTCTGCGAGGGGGGACAGTGTGATCGGCGACTTTTGTGTCACCGTAACGACGGCCGTTTGCGGGTTTGTTTTTTTGCACATCATACATGGCGAGGGTGAAATGTGAAATGTTTTTGTTTGGTTTTTTTTTTGCCGCCCACTATTCCCTTTGCTGTACGCCGAGTTTGACAATGGTGCGACGTAACTGCAGCGTGGAGGTGTGTGAGTGACGTTGAAATGAACGTGCCATTAAGACGCATTGTTGTTGTATTGTACTGTACGTGTACGGCGACACGCACGATGATGTACCATTCGACTCTGATGTTTGATAGCCGTGTCTGACTGATTGCGTACGACGCACGCACACCGATGTCGTCATTCAAGATGCACGCTAGACGACGACGGCGGCGGTCGTTTGTTTGGCGAATGTCTGTACACGTGTTTGTCTGTGTCCATCCGGTATGTATTTGTTTGTTTGAAAGTGTTTTGTGTGTCGGTGACGTGGTCCGATGCGTCGCCCCCTGAGTAACTGTCGATCGGCGCGATAGACCGGCGTCACGCAACTGAACCGAAGTCTTGGGCACACCCGTCATACTGTTGTACACCGTCGCGCTGAGAACGGTAACGAAAGGTTGACTTTGATCGGTCGAATGTCTGGGCAGAACGTGAGGAATGAGGCAAGAGTGCAAGGAGGGGGGGCAAAAGAGAGAGGAAGGGAAAAAGGGGAGAAACGCATTCGTAGAGCAACGGAACGTTCCCGTGTCGGAGGCGTATTGGAGCCGCACTGAAATGCGTTTAACGGCGGCGCGGCTGCAAGTGTCTGCCGTGGTGAACGTTACCTTTGACGGCTGCATTGGGCTTTCGCTTTCGCTTTCCCGGATGTACGTAACGTTTGTTGATATGGTTCTGAGGAAGAGTGTATGACAGTGCCGTGCCGTCCATGTTCGTGTGCCCTCCCATTGTGTGTATGCTATTGTCTGTGTACTTGAATGATGTATGTAGGTGTTAGTGGACATGTTTTACCAGTGGGGGGAAATGGATCGTCGATAGTTGCCGTCACTCTGTCACGGTCGAGATGACGCACCCTCCGTACAGAAAGGTGTCGAGAAAGTGAGTGTGTGTGTGTGTGTGTGTGTGTCCGTGAATTGGCAGTGTTTGGAGGTGGGCGTGCCCTGGATGTGGCCCGGAAAAGGCTGTTCGTTAGGCGGTAGTGTTGTGTGGACAGGGGAGGGGCATGCGTAACGCTGCTGGCATGGCATGGCATTTCGGGAGATGGGAGGGGGCAAACGAGGAAACGAGGAGCGGCGGCCAAAGACGGGACGGGGAGGGGCGCGGTGTGGGTGGCTTGCGCCTGTGCTCGGCGTTGTGGTTTGTGCAAAAGAGGAGGAGAAAAACAATGTGAGTTGCCAGGGAGGGGAGCGGTGTTGTGTTGTGGTTGTCGTGGTGTAGCCGCAGACGCGGCTGTCAGTGAACGTGGCGAGACGGACGGATGCGCGGAGGGGCGGGGGCGGCGCATTTCGCCGGTGCCGTGCCGTGCCTGAAAGCCGCGTGGTCGCTGTGTTGTTGGTGGCGTGGGGGCGAGGAGAGTACCGTACGGGTGTGCTTGTGCGCCGGAAATGGCACACTGCGCCCGCCCGTCTTGGAGGCTGATGGCTGTGGTGTGGAAATGGGGCGCGGTGATGTTGAAGCAGTTGAAGAACAGAAAAGAAACCAAGAAAACGGAAGGCGTGATGCGGCGGTGGTGGTGAGAGCGGGAAAAACAAAACAAAAAAAAAAAACAACAAAAAAAAAGAAGGAAAAACAACAAGAAACAAAAAAGAAAACAAAAAGTCTATCAATATTAAAATGTAAATGGACCCAGGTATAACCTCCCTGCACAAATAGCAGAGAGTCCGATGATAATAAAAATGTGCCAGAATGTTAACGTCCCTACAAAACAAACCCAACGATAATATTAATGAAAGAGTGAACCGTATGTAACATTGCAACAGACATAATGAAACCTGATAAATTGTATAAGGGCAGCAGCGTTGACCTTTGGCCCTGTATTCAGAATAAAAAGAGCCAAAGATCGTTACCCCAATGAAAAAGACACTGAAACACGTATGTAACATAGTAGCGATGGCGAGACATTGTAGCATCTGTGACCAGAGAGTTTGCGCTGGACTGCGCGTGTTGCGAGCGGTTCTCAGTCAGTCAGTCAGTCAGTCAGTCAGTCAGTCAGTA
This sequence comes from Schistocerca piceifrons, assembly GCF_021461385.2. Classification (NCBI taxonomy): domain Eukaryota; kingdom Metazoa; phylum Arthropoda; class Insecta; order Orthoptera; family Acrididae; genus Schistocerca; species Schistocerca piceifrons. Next base: position 24,084 of record NW_025727006.1, on the reverse strand, counting down.
GTCGTTGCGAGTCCGTAGCTCTGTGTAGTTGAGGGCTGTACTCTGTCAGTAGTCGTCGCGTGCAGTACGCTAATAGTCGTCATGCAGAGCGGTCGGTCAGTAGTAGCAGCCGAGTGCGGTTGTGTGATGTAGGCGGTCGGCAACACTGGTCAAGATGGTGAATAAGGTATACTGTTAATTAATACAATCATTAGATAATGAAAAATTGTATTTATTGTAATTATTCTCCAACAAGTTCCCCAATAATAATTTTTATTTCAAAAGCATTTTTCAAACATTTAATTTTTTATTGAACTAAAGAGTTCGTTGCACTTCACATTTCATTCCACTTCTTTGAAGAAAAATGTCACTAAAATCACAAAAAAAGAGAATATTACTATTTGCAATGCAGTTCCTCCAAGCGCTGCGCAACAACCAGAGCAGAAATGTGACATCCATTTATTCGGAGGTAACACTTTAATTCTGATTGTTTTGCACAGGGCCAAAGACCGATATTTCGGTTTAATTGAAGTTTCTTGTCACTGAACGGACTTTTTTAAATGTTGTGTGAAGACTTTATATTTGAGTCAGATTGCGAATTTCACATTTTTGTTGCCATTTTCAATACCTCTCATTGTGGGCGAGGTTACAATTAGCGCAATGTCCATTGGCATCCGTAAATAACATTGTCCATTATTTTAAAATTTGCTGGGAGGTTACAACACACACACACAAAAAAAAAAAACAAAAAAAACAAAAAATTGCATTTATATCCGCTCCTCAATTGTAGATACCCCTTACACAGCTGTGTGCAATGAATGAGTGCTGGCTGGTAATTAATTGCACTCCTTGGAGGGAAATGCCATAGGAAGTAGTCTTTAAAAAGTGAATGTTTTTCGTTAAGAGACAAAAGTTACTTTAGAAAAAAAGTAATAGTGGGGCTTTTGTTGTTGAACAAAATAAGTACAATGAACATACGTTATCAGATTTGCGCAATGCAGCGTCACACCACCTTTTGATTATAACACAATATACTATACATCGTCCCGAACCGTGACCAGAGTCGCGAGACGAGCAGAGCACGCCGCCGACGCCCGCTCAGTACAACCGTCCACCCGCTACTACTGTCGACCGACTACTACCTCTCCCGACTCGCGCTACAATATATATAACAACTGTTCCTGGCGACCCGGTGCGTGCCACTACTGTCGTCTGGCGCGGTCCAAGCGCCGACTAGCAGCGATAAAGAACTCTCTGGTCAGACAGAGATGCTGTCATGCCTCGCCATCGCTCTGGTAATGAATACATACGTGTTGCAGCGTGCGTACCACCGGAACACGCAGTGGCGGAGCCAAAGACTGTGTTGTCGAGGTCGAGTGCGAGTGGGAAGAGAGGCAGCGTCGGCACGGAGATGGAAGCGAGCGCGAGACGCACGGGGGCTGCGGCGTGGCGCGTTTGCGGTCGGCGCCTTTGGTGGCAACGGCCGGGACAAGCAGCGGTGTATGGTGTGGTGCGGGGCGGACAGGGGCGGCGGTGGACGGGGAGGAGGCGGCGCGACGACGGCATGGGGGCGAAAACGGGACGGGGGACGGCGGATGTTGGGAGGCGTCACGCGCGGACAGGACACAGACACAGAGACACACAGATTGGAAAGGGAGGGTGCGCGGTAGTAGTTGGGAATGTGCGTACCGTGCGGGATGGGAGTGGGCGAGGAACACGGTCGTGGCCCCTGTTTTGGGTGCGTGTGATGACGTCGGTGTGTTGTGGGAAGGGAAGGTGCTGTGGCGGCGGCGCGTAATGTGTGTTGGCAAGCGTCGGTTCGACTGCGACGTTGATGGGCAGGGCAGGGCAGGGCAAGGTTAATGGTGGTAGGAGTAGGCGTGTGGGCGCAAAAAATCTGCCGCTGCAGGCGGTGCCGTAACCGCCATGGCGGGAAGGAGAGAGGGCCAAAAGAAAGAAAGAAAGAAAGAAGAAAACAAAAAAAAAAAAGGAGGGGGGGGGGCGAAAGTGGAGAGGCGGTGGTGTGAGAAGGGCGGGGGCGGAAGGAAGGCAGGAAGGACAAGAGGCGAGGCGACGGCTTGCTTTGTGTATCGGTCGGTCTCTGGCTATGCTTCGTTTTCTGCAGCAGGGTCGGTGCGCGGCGTGGCTCGCGGCAGTGGGAACGCCTGGTGGCTGGACGGCCAGCAATGCGGTTGGATGGGCGGCCACAGCACCGCACCTGTGCCCGAGGAGGAGACGCTGGCGGCGGGCCCTGAGGTGAGGCCGGCTCGGCTGGGGCTGTGGATGTGTAGGTGTGCGCCGCTGCTGCAACAACGAGTAAAACGCGAGGAGGAGGGATGGCGGTAGAGAGAAAAAAAAAAGGTCGTGTTGTGTTGATGCGCAGGCAGACGCGTACAGAGGGACGAGCCCGGTCTGCAGCAGGGTGTGGCCGTGCCGAGTGCAGAGCAGCGGCGGCTCGGTTCGGTTCGGCCCGGCCCGGCCCGGCCCGGCGGGCCGCGCTGTTGTCGCGGACGTGAGCGCCCCCTGGCGGGCGGCCGGAGGCGGCGCGGCGTGTTGGACGTGTGGCTGGTGGCAGTGCACAATTTGCGAGTGGCTGGCGGTGTGGTGTGGCGGTTGGCGCGTCGGGCGGCGGAGAGGTATGTGTTGCGGGCGCCCTTTGCTGCGCTGCGTCGTTGCGTGTGCCGTACAGGGCGGGCGCTTGTCGACTGTGTGGGCGGTGTGGCGAATTGGCGTGAAACGGCTGCCGAGAGGTGTGTGGTAGCGAGCCGGTCGGTGGTGTCAGTGCGAAGGGGAATGTGCGTGCGTTTGGCGGTTTCGGTGTGCTTTTTGCGGCGTCAGAGTGGGAATTAGTGGGGCCGGCTGTTGTGTTGGTTCCTTGTGTCTTGTGTCGCGTAGCTTGATGGCAACGTGGAAGGACGCCGGTTTCGTTTCGAGCCTTGCGTGTGGTTGTCGACGTTGACTGGTTGGCGTGTGCCGATGCACGTGCATGTGTGGGTCGCGAGTGCGTTTTTGGCTGGCTGTGTGTGTGTGTGTGTGTGTGTGTGTGTGTGTGTGTGTGTGTTTTGGGGGGGGAAGGGGGAGGCGGTGGTGAAAGTGCAGTCGTTGCCACGGGCGTCGTCGGGTGGGGCTGGGGCTGTGCGTCGTGGCGGAAAGGTGGTAGGTTGCGGGAAGCGAGCCCGTCGTTGACGGTGTCGCGTGAGTTGTGAATCGAGTGGGGCGCGGGGCGCGGGACAGGAGCAGCGTGCCGCTGCGTCGTGGTCGTCAGCAGAGGCTGTGCGTGTGCTTGTCCTTTTTGTGGGCGGTTCGTGCGAGGCGTTTTGGTTTTGTGTTGCCCTAGTTGTTAGTTTATTTTGTTTGTGTTTGTTATTTTGAGACGACGACTGGTTGGTGGCGTGCGCGCGAAGTGGCGGTGTGCGCTTCCCGTGTCGTTTGTGTTGTTTGGTTTTTTTGTTTTTGTGTGTTTTTTTTTTTTTTTTTTTTGCACTGGGCCCCGGTGGGTGGGTGCGTGTGTGTCGATTGCCGGCTGGCGAAAGGTGCGCCATCGGCGGGGTGGGTCGCCGGCACAAGTAGAGGCGGCGGCGTTGTTGCTGTTGTTGTGTGGTGTTTGTTTTGTTCGGCTGTGTCGGCGAGCTGTGTTGCGGTGCGTGTGAATGGTGGTGCAAAGGTGCTGGCGTTGGGGCTGCGACTGCGACGGCGGCGAGCCGCGGGCGCGCCATTGATAGTGATGTTGTGAACAGCGGCTGTGTACGGTAGTGGTGTTGTTGTAGCACGACGTGCATCCGGGCCGGCGCGGAAAGCGCAGTTGCGGGCGGTTGCCCTTCGGTGCCAGCCATGTCGCGTGAGCGGCGGGTTGCTCTGGTGTCGACACGTGGTGCTCTGGGTTGTTGTGTGGTGCCCTTTGGCCGGTGGGGGTGGTTCGCGTGTGTCTCGTTCGCGCTCGGTGTCTGGTCGTGGTCGTGCTGCTCCCCCGTCTGTCGGCGGTTTCCGACGTCGTCTGTACGTTTTTGTTCGTTTGCGGCGTGCCTGCCGACGTCGTCCCGTCGCGACCTTTCAACCGAAAGTGTGGCGCCCGAAGGTGAACGAACGTAACCCTGACCTCGGCGCTTTACGCTGAGCCGAGCGAACCGAACCGAACCGAACCTAACCTAACCTAACCTGTGGTGTGGCGAGGTGAGCTCAGCCTGTGAGCCCCTAACGTCTACGTAAGGTAAGCTGTCCGGCTCACGCCTCACGTTTGAACGCTTTTTTAACCTACGTTTGACGCTTCTTAACCTAGCACCGACCCCTTAACCTAACGTGTAACCTAACCTAACCTAACCTAACCTAACCTCTGACGCCTGACGTGTTTGAATGCTTAACCTAAGTTTGACGCTTAACCTAACCCAAGTCCCCTTAACCTAACCCACGTCCACCTAACCTAACCTAACGTAGACGTGTAAACGTAATGTGTAACGCGTAACGTGTAAGGTCGGCTGTCGTGTGTGCTTGACGGCAGATTGGGTTGGTCTGTAGATTCGGATTGCGGTTTGCCTCGGTCGAGGGGTTGGGTCGGAAGCGGCGAGGGGCGGCGGCGCCTGTTGCGCAGGCGGCGTCCGTTTGCGGCGGGCAATTGTTGAGAAACGGCTGTGAATGTTGGCGGGCGAGAGGAGGAGGACGGCGCGCGATGTGGCCCGACGGCTGCGGGCCGATCGGGAAACGGCGGGAGGGCGACGGAAGGCGATGGGGCGGCGGAGGCGCGTTTGCACGGCCGTCATCGCCGCACGCCTCGGCTTGTGTGGCTGTGGCGCCGGCCGCGCTGGCCGGGCTGCCGCGGCGACGGTGTGGGAGTTTTGCCGAAGGTTTGGCCATTGTGGCGGGTCGTCGGCTGGGGCTGTGGGGGCGGCATTTGGGCGGGGGCGGCGATTCTCGGCGGGCCGACCCAGGCTGTAGCGCGCGGTAGCTGCAGTTTGGCCGTGGTTTGCGGCGCTGCCGTGGCGACTGGTTGGCGACTGTGGTGTGGCTGTGTGTAGCCCCATCCTCGGTGGTTTGAAAGGCGCGGGCGGTTGTGGCGCAGGTTTGGGGCTGCTCCGCACAGGCTGTCGGACGTTGGGCGGTAGCAAGCGCGGGAGGCGCGGCGCGGCGGCGCGCAGAGTGGCGGCCGCTCTCTCGGCCGTCCGCGCCCGCCCGCGACACTGGCTGGGCCTTGTGATTCTCTGCTCTGCTGCTGTGCTGTGCTTGCGTGCCTGCCTGCCGTCCCGCTCGCTCTCGCTGTGTGTTACGCGCGTCGTCGAAATGGCAGATCAGGCGGCTACGAACGAGACTGCTGCGGCACCCGCCGCCACCGGCACTACGAAGAAGGCCAAGTCTGCGTCGTCTGCGAAGAAGCCGCGCGCCAAGCCTGCGCACCCGCGCACCTCTGAGATGGTGACGGCCGCCATCAAGAGTCTGAAGGAGCGCGGCGGGTCGTCGCTGCAGGCGATCAAGAAGTACATAGCCGCGCACTACAAGCTGGACGCGGAGAAGCTGGCGCCGTTTATCAAGAAGTACCTCAAGTCGGCCGTCGTGGCGGGCGAGCTGGTGCAGACGAAGGGGAAGGGCGCGTCCGGCTCGTTCAAGCTTGCCGGCGCCGGCGGCGGGGGGGCGGCCGAGGGCGGCAAGGCTCGTGCTGGCGGTGCCAAGAAGAAGCGCGCCGCTCCGGCCAGCAAGGAGAAGAAGGGCGCCCGTGCGGCCGGCGCAAAGAAGGCTGGTGGCGTGAAGGCGGCGACCGGTCGGAAGGCGGGCGCCGCCAAGAAGGCGTCTGCGGCGTCGGCCGCTCCCGCGGGTGCGAAGAAGGCGGCTGCGGCCAAGCCGGCCAAGGCCAAGTCGCCGTCGAAGGCGAAGAAGGCCGCCAAGGTTCCGACGAAGAAGCCGAAGGCGCCGCGCCCGAAGAAGGCGACGACGCCGTCTAAGGCGAAGGCTTCGCCCAAGAAGAAGAAGTAGAGTAGAGGAGAAAGAGATGGGAAAGGAAGGGTTTGGCGATTGACTCCGTCGTCCCCACCCCCCGTCGTCGTCTAGTGGCGCGCAAGAGACGCGCGGCCCAAAACGGCCCTTCTCAGGGCCATCAAAGCACGTCGGGGAAGGTTTTGATTGTCGTGTTGCGTTTGGTGTGGGTGTCTGTCTGGCGTTTCTGTATGCCCGTGGGGATGCTGTTTGCGTGCCGTGGTGGTTGGATTGCGGGGGTCGGTGGCGGGTGTGGGCGGCGGTAGCGGTAAGCGGTGTTGTTGTTGTTGTTGTTGTTGTTGTTGTTGTCGTGGTTGATTGTCGCCGTGTTTGTGGCGGCGGCCGACGGTTGGTTTTCTGTCACGTTGTTTTGTTTGAATACGTTGGTTGGCTTGCCTGCGTTCGTTCTTCTCGGATGTCTGTCTTGTCGAGTCGTGTCTGGTCTTTGTTTTGTTTTGTTCCTTTGTGTGTGTGTGTGTGTGTGTGTTATGTTTTGCAACGGGGGGCACGTTGAGATGCGGAAGGAGTCGGCGGGGATTTCGGTGGCGTGTAGAGCGAGCGAGCGCGCCTGCCTGGCCGTTGGCCGTCGGAGTGGAGTGCGGGTTTTTTTGTTTTCGAAACGAAAGCGGCGGCGGCCGGCCAGCCACCCGTGCGGTGTGACGTCGGCCGTTGGGCATTGTGCGCTTTGAGCGCCGGGGAGGGATGATGTGTGATTGTTGCGCGCTGCTAGCAGGCAGGCAGAGTGAGCGGGTGTGGCGGACGGACGGGAAGTGGTGGTTTTTGTTTTTGGGTTGCGGGGCGAGAGGCAGGCGACCGACAAAGTTTGCTCGCGACGGAGAGACGTTAGTGGCCCTGAAAAGGGCCGTTTTTGTTTGTGCGGTGCGGTGCCGCGGCGCGGTTTAGGCGCGCTCGCCGCGGATGCGGCGCGCGAGCTGGATGTCCTTGGGCATGATGGTGACGCGCTTGGCGTGGATTGCGCACAGGTTGGTGTCTTCGAAGAGGCCGACGAGGTAGGCCTCGCTGGCCTCCTGCAGGGCCATGACTGCGGAGCTCTGGAAGCGCAGGTCGGTCTTGAAGTCCTGGGCGATCTCGCGCACTAGGCGCTGGAATGGCAGCTTGCGGATGAGCAGCTCTGTGCTCTTCTGGTAGCGCCTGATTTCTCGCAGGGCGACGGTGCCCGGCCTGTAGCGGTGGGGCTTCTTGACGCCTCCGGTGGCGGGCGCGCTCTTCCTCGCCGCCTTGGTGGCGAGCTGTTTGCGCGGCGCCTTTCCGCCGGTGGACTTGCGGGCCGTTTGCTTTGTGCGGGCCATGGCGGTAGCGGTAGCGGTAGCGGAGCGGCGTGCGTGGAGGTTAGGTGCGGCGCGGCGTCCGGTGCTGCCTTGACAACGGGCCCGCGCGCCTCCGTGCTGCGCTTATATGCCCTCGGTTGCGCGTGGTGGGGGGAGGGCGGGCCAGAGTCTATATAGGGGGGCGGCGGGCGCGCTGGGCGCAGACCGTAGCCGACTCGCCAGCCGCTGCAGCTGCTGTTTGTGTGTGCACGTTGTTGCTTTGCCCGAGGAAGGAAGGAAGGATGACAGGCCGCGGCAAGGGAGGAAAGGGGCTCGGCAAGGGTGGCGCCAAGCGGCACCGCAAGGTGTTGCGCGACAACATCCAGGGCATCACGAAGCCCGCCATCCGCCGCCTGGCTCGCAGGGGCGGCGTGAAGCGCATCTCTGGTCTGATCTACGAGGAGACCCGCGGGGTGCTGAAGGTGTTCCTGGAGAACGTGATCCGCGACGCGGTGACGTACACTGAGCACGCCAAGCGCAAGACTGTGACGGCCATGGACGTGGTGTACGCCCTGAAGAGGCAGGGGCGCACCCTGTACGGTTTCGGCGGTTAGGCTGCGTCGCAGCGGGCGCTGGCCTTCCCGCGGCCGTGCTTGTGGGTGGGAGAGACTAGAAAACGGCCCTTTTCAGGGCCACCACACTGTTCGGAAGTTGAAAAGTGCGAAAGAGTCTGTGTTGTTGCTGCGTGTGTGCGCTGTGTTGTTTGTTTGTTTGTTTCTTTCCGTTTGAGCGACGTGATGTGACTGGGAGGGGAGAAGGAAAGGAAACGTGTCATGTGGCTGGCTGTGTGTGGAGCTGCTTCGTTTGTGTGTTTGTTATTGTGTGTCTTTGTATCGATCGCGACGGAGATGGCGGGCTGTGTGTTGTTGTGCGAGAGGCGGTGATTATTTGCTTGCGTGGTTTGTCTCTGTGTGTTTGTTTGCGGCGGCGTTGGGGTTTCCGAGGCAAGGCGTGTGGGCATAGGCGGCCGGATCAGCTGTTTCGTTCGTGTCGACGGCCGTTGCGCGCGGGAGTGGAGGGCGGTGTGTCGACACGCCTCCCTTTAACAATGGTCATTATTGCTGCCGTTGTCGGTTTGGAAGGCGACTGCGACGGTGCAAAATGTGTGTGTGTGTGTGTGTGTGTTGGGCCACACGGGCTGTGTGGACGACAAGATGGCGGACGTGCGCCGGCGGCGGCTGTGCAAAGTTAAAACAAAACAAGGTGCGGCGAGGACGACTGAAATTTTGCTTTGGACGTAGGTTTGTGTGGTGGCCCTGAAAAGGGCCGATTGTTGTGGGCCGAGCCGGCAAAGCGCGTTGCGTGCAGGGGAGCACGCGGCGCTGCGATTGCCTGGCCTCCTTTAGGCCTTCTTCTCGGTCTTCTTTGGCAGCAGGACGGCCTGGATGTTGGGCAGGACACCACCCTGTGCGATGGTGACGCCCGACAGGAGCTTGTTGAGCTCCTCGTCGTTGCGGATGGCAAGCTGCAGGTGGCGCGGGATGATGCGCGTCTTCTTGTTGTCGCGGGCCGCGTTTCCGGCCAGCTCGAGCACCTCAGCCGCGAGGTACTCCATGACGGCGGCGAGGTAGACGGGGGCCCCGGCGCCGACGCGCTCTGCGTAGTTTCCCTTGCGCAGGAGGCGGTGGATTCTGCCGACCGGGAACTGGAGCCCAGCCCTGCTTGAGCGGGACTTTGACTTGCCCTTGACTTTGCCTCCCTTTCCGCGTCCGGACATGGCGATGGGCTAGCGACGGTGCACACGAAACGGAAACGAAAAACGACCGGTGCGAGCGGCAGCGAGTCGAGCAGCGGAGTGCGTGCCGGCGCAGCCGGGGTGGGGGTGCTTTATGGGCTCGGGTGCGGCGGCCGGTTGCGCGCGCGCCCCATTGGTCGGCGGCCGCAACAGGGCGAGCTGGTAAAGGTGCGGCGGCGGCTGGCGGCGGGTGCCACTGTGTGGGGAGACGCTGACTAGAGCGGAGCGCTTGCTACTGGTGTTGCTGCTGCCGTACGTTGGTTCGAGATGCCGCCCAAGACTAGCGGGAAGGCCGCCAAGAAGGCTGGCAAGGCGCAGAAGAACATTTCGAAGGGCGACAAGAAGAAGAAGCGCAAGAGGAAGGAGAGCTATGCCATCTACATCTACAAGGTGCTGAAGCAGGTGCACCCTGACACGGGCATCTCGTCGAAGGCGATGAGCATCATGAACAGCTTCGTGAACGACATTTTCGAGCGCATTGCGGCCGAGGCGTCTCGCCTGGCGCACTACAACAAGCGCTCGACCATCACGTCCCGCGAGATCCAGACCGCTGTGCGGCTGTTGCTGCCTGGCGAGCTGGCCAAGCACGCCGTGAGCGAGGGCACGAAGGCGGTGACCAAGTACACGAGCTCCAAGTAAGGAGGTGGCTCTGGAATGGAAGGAAGGATGGAGAGAGAAGGCTCCTCCGTTGCGAGAGCGGCAAAACGGCCCTTTTCAGGGCCACCAACTTGCCTTTTGCGGGAAGGGCGGAATTGTTGTTGTTGTTTGTGTGGACGGCTGTGATGTATGTGTGCATTTTGATTGTGGGTGGGGGGGGGGGGCGCGTCAAAGCGTGTTGCGCGGGGTACGGCCACGAGGTTGGTCGCCGTGGCGTGGAATGGTGGCACGCCTCGTTGGCGTGGTTTTTGACCCATTGGTGTTGTTGGTGTGTGTGTGTGTGTGTGTGTGTGTGTGTTACCCGTCTGCGAGGGGGGACAGTGTGATCGGCGACTTTTGTGTCACCGTAACGACGGCCGTTTGCGGGTTTGTTTTTTTGCACATCATACATGGCGAGGGTGAAATGTGAAATGTTTTTGTTTGGTTTTTTTTTTGCCGCCCACTATTCCCTTTGCTGTACGCCGAGTTTGACAATGGTGCGACGTAACTGCAGCGTGGAGGTGTGTGAGTGACGTTGAAATGAACGTGCCATTAAGACGCATTGTTGTTGTATTGTACTGTACGTGTACGGCGACACGCACGATGATGTACCATTCGACTCTGATGTTTGATAGCCGTGTCTGACTGATTGCGTACGACGCACGCACACCGATGTCGTCATTCAAGATGCACGCTAGACGACGACGGCGGCGGTCGTTTGTTTGGCGAATGTCTGTACACGTGTTTGTCTGTGTCCATCCGGTATGTATTTGTTTGTTTGAAAGTGTTTTGTGTGTCGGTGACGTGGTCCGATGCGTCGCCCCCTGAGTAACTGTCGATCGGCGCGATAGACCGGCGTCACGCAACTGAACCGAAGTCTTGGGCACACCCGTCATACTGTTGTACACCGTCGCGCTGAGAACGGTAACGAAAGGTTGACTTTGATCGGTCGAATGTCTGGGCAGAACGTGAGGAATGAGGCAAGAGTGCAAGGAGGGGGGGCAAAAGAGAGAGGAAGGGAAAAAGGGGAGAAACGCATTCGTAGAGCAACGGAACGTTCCCGTGTCGGAGGCGTATTGGAGCCGCACTGAAATGCGTTTAACGGCGGCGCGGCTGCAAGTGTCTGCCGTGGTGAACGTTACCTTTGACGGCTGCATTGGGCTTTCGCTTTCGCTTTCCCGGATGTACGTAACGTTTGTTGATATGGTTCTGAGGAAGAGTGTATGACAGTGCCGTGCCGTCCATGTTCGTGTGCCCTCCCATTGTGTGTATGCTATTGTCTGTGTACTTGAATGATGTATGTAGGTGTTAGTGGACATGTTTTACCAGTGGGGGGAAATGGATCGTCGATAGTTGCCGTCACTCTGTCACGGTCGAGATGACGCACCCTCCGTACAGAAAGGTGTCGAGAAAGTGAGTGTGTGTGTGTGTGTGTGTGTGTCCGTGAATTGGCAGTGTTTGGAGGTGGGCGTGCCCTGGATGTGGCCCGGAAAAGGCTGTTCGTTAGGCGGTAGTGTTGTGTGGACAGGGGAGGGGCATGCGTAACGCTGCTGGCATGGCATGGCATTTCGGGAGATGGGAGGGGGCAAACGAGGAAACGAGGAGCGGCGGCCAAAGACGGGACGGGGAGGGGCGCGGTGTGGGTGGCTTGCGCCTGTGCTCGGCGTTGTGGTTTGTGCAAAAGAGGAGGAGAAAAACAATGTGAGTTGCCAGGGAGGGGAGCGGTGTTGTGTTGTGGTTGTCGTGGTGTAGCCGCAGACGCGGCTGTCAGTGAACGTGGCGAGACGGACGGATGCGCGGAGGGGCGGGGGCGGCGCATTTCGCCGGTGCCGTGCCGTGCCTGAAAGCCGCGTGGTCGCTGTGTTGTTGGTGGCGTGGGGGCGAGGAGAGTACCGTACGGGTGTGCTTGTGCGCCGGAAATGGCACACTGCGCCCGCCCGTCTTGGAGGCTGATGGCTGTGGTGTGGAAATGGGGCGCGGTGATGTTGAAGCAGTTGAAGAACAGAAAAGAAACCAAGAAAACGGAAGGCGTGATGCGGCGGTGGTGGTGAGAGCGGGAAAAACAAAACAAAAAAAAAAACAACAAAAAAAAAGAAGGAAAAACAACAAGAAACAAAAAAGAAAACAAAAAGTCTATCAATATTAAAATGTAAATGGACCCAGGTATAACCTCCCTGCACAAATAGCAGAGAGTCCGATGATAATAAAAATGTGCCAGAATGTTAACGTCCCTACAAAACAAACCCAACGATAATATTAATGAAAGAGTGAACCGTATGTAACATTGCAACAGACATAATGAAACCTGATAAATTGTATAAGGGCAGCAGCGTTGACCTTTGGCCCTGTATTCAGAATAAAAAGAGCCAAAGATCGTTACCCCAATGAAAAAGACACTGAAACACGTATGTAACATAGTAGCGATGGCGAGACATTGTAGCATCTGTGACCAGAGAGTTTGCGCTGGACTGCGCGTGTTGCGAGCGGTTCTCAGTCAGTCAGTCAGTCAGTCAGTCAGTCAGTCAGTCAGTAGTCGTTGCGAGTCCGTAGCTCTGTGTAGTTGAGGGCTGTACTCTGTCAGTAGTCGTCGCGTGCAGTACGCTAATAGTCGTCATGCAGAGCGGTCGGTCAGTAGTAGCAGCCGAGTGCGGTTGTGTGATGTAGGCGGTCGGCAACACTGGTCAAGATGGTGAATAAGGTATACTGTTAATTAATACAATCATTAGATAATGAAAAATTGTATTTATTGTAATTATTCTCCAACAAGTTCCCCAATAATAATTTTTATTTCAAAAGCATTTTTCAAACATTTAATTTTTTATTGAACTAAAGAGTTCGTTGCACTTCACATTTCATTCCACTTCTTTGAAGAAAAATGTCACTAAAATCACAAAAAAAGAGAATATTACTATTTGCAATGCAGTTCCTCCAAGCGCTGCGCAACAACCAGAGCAGAAATGTGACATCCATTTATTCGGAGGTAACACTTTAATTCTGATTGTTTTGCACAGGGCCAAAGACCGATATTTCGGTTTAATTGAAGTTTCTTGTCACTGAACGGACTTTTTTAAATGTTGTGTGAAGACTTTATATTTGAGTCAGATTGCGAATTTCACATTTTTGTTGCCATTTTCAATACCTCTCATTGTGGGCGAGGTTACAATTAGCGCAATGTCCATTGGCATCCGTAAATAACATTGTCCATTATTTTAAAATTTGCTGGGAGGTTACAACACACACACACAAAAAAAAAAAAACAAAAAAAACAAAAAATTGCATTTATATCCGCTCCTCAATTGTAGATACCCCTTACACAGCTGTGTGCAATGAATGAGTGCTGGCTGGTAATTAATTGCACTCCTTGGAGGGAAATGCCATAGGAAGTAGTCTTTAAAAAGTGAATGTTTTTCGTTAAGAGACAAAAGTTACTTTAGAAAAAAAGTAATAGTGGGGCTTTTGTTGTTGAACAAAATAAGTACAATGAACATACGTTATCAGATTTGCGCAATGCAGCGTCACACCACCTTTTGATTATAACACAATATACTATACATCGTCCCGAACCGTGACCAGAGTCGCGAGACGAGCAGAGCACGCCGCCGACGCCCGCTCAGTACAACCGTCCACCCGCTACTACTGTCGACCGACTACTACCTCTCCCGACTCGCGCTACAATATATATAACAACTGTTCCTGGCGACCCGGTGCGTGCCACTACTGTCGTCTGGCGCGGTCCAAGCGCCGACTAGCAGCGATAAAGAACTCTCTGGTCAGACAGAGATGCTGTCATGCCTCGCCATCGCTCTGGTAATGAATACATACGTGTTGCAGCGTGCGTACCACCGGAACACGCAGTGGCGGAGCCAAAGACTGTGTTGTCGAGGTCGAGTGCGAGTGGGAAGAGAGGCAGCGTCGGCACGGAGATGGAAGCGAGCGCGAGACGCACGGGGGCTGCGGCGTGGCGCGTTTGCGGTCGGCGCCTTTGGTGGCAACGGCCGGGACAAGCAGCGGTGTATGGTGTGGTGCGGGGCGGACAGGGGCGGCGGTGGACGGGGAGGAGGCGGCGCGACGACGGCATGGGGGCGAAAACGGGACGGGGGACGGCGGATGTTGGGAGGCGTCACGCGCGGACAGGACACAGACACAGAGACACACAGATTGGAAAGGGAGGGTGCGCGGTAGTAGTTGGGAATGTGCGTACCGTGCGGGATGGGAGTGGGCGAGGAACACGGTCGTGGCCCCTGTTTTGGGTGCGTGTGATGACGTCGGTGTGTTGTGGGAAGGGAAGGTGCTGTGGCGGCGGCGCGTAATGTGTGTTGGCAAGCGTCGGTTCGACTGCGACGTTGATGGGCAGGGCAGGGCAGGGCAAGGTTAATGGTGGTAGGAGTAGGCGTGTGGGCGCAAAAAATCTGCCGCTGCAGGCGGTGCCGTAACCGCCATGGCGGGAAGGAGAGAGGGCCAAAAGAAAGAAAGAAAGAAAGAAGAAAACAAAAAAAAAAAAGGAGGGGGGGGGGGGGCGAAAGTGGAGAGGCGGTGGTGTGAGAAGGGCGGGGGCGGAAGGAAGGCAGGAAGGACAAGAGGCGAGGCGACGGCTTGCTTTGTGTATCGGTCGGTCTCTGGCTATGCTTCGTTTTCTGCAGCAGGGTCGGTGCGCGGCGTGGCTCGCGGCAGTGGGAACGCCTGGTGGCTGGACGGCCAGCAATGCGGTTGGATGGGCGGCCACAGCACCGCACCTGTGCCCGAGGAGGAGACGCTGGCGGCGGGCCCTGAGGTGAGGCCGGCTCGGCTGGGGCTGTGGATGTGTAGGTGTGCGCCGCTGCTGCAACAACGAGTAAAACGCGAGGAGGAGGGATGGCGGTAGAGAGAAAAAAAAAAAGGTCGTGTTGTGTTGATGCGCAGGCAGACGCGTACAGAGGGACGAGCCCGGTCTGCAGCAGGGTGTGGCCGTGCCGAGTGCAGAGCAGCGGCGGCTCGGTTCGGTTCGGCCCGGCCCGGCCCGGCCCGGCGGGCCGCGCTGTTGTCGCGGACGTGAGCGCCCCCTGGCGGGCGGCCGGAGGCGGCGCGGCGTGTTGGACGTGTGGCTGGTGGCAGTGCACAATTTGCGAGTGGCTGGCGGTGTGGTGTGGCGGTTGGCGCGTCGGGCGGCGGAGAGGTATGTGTTGCGGGCGCCCTTTGCTGCGCTGCGTCGTTGCGTGTGCCGTACAGGGCGGGCGCTTGTCGACTGTGTGGGCGGTGTGGCGAATTGGCGTGAAACGGCTGCCGAGAGGTGTGTGGTAGCGAGCCGGTCGGTGGTGTCAGTGCGAAGGGGAATGTGCGTGCGTTTGGCGGTTTCGGTGTGCTTTTTGCGGCGTCAGAGTGGGAATTAGTGGGGCCGGCTGTTGTGTTGGTTCCTTGTGTCTTGTGTCGCGTAGCTTGATGGCAACGTGGAAGGACGCCGGTTTCGTTTCGAGCCTTGCGTGTGGTTGTCGACGTTGACTGGTTGGCGTGTGCCGATGCACGTGCATGTGTGGGTCGCGAGTGCGTTTTTGGCTGGCTGTGTGTGTGTGTGTGTGTGTGTGTGTGTGTGTGTGTGTGTGTGTTTTGGGGGGGGAAGGGGGAGGCGGTGGTGAAAGTGCAGTCGTTGCCACGGGCGTCGTCGGGTGGGGCTGGGGCTGTGCGTCGTGGCGGAAAGGTGGTAGGTTGCGGGAAGCGAGCCCGTCGTTGACGGTGTCGCGTGAGTTGTGAATCGAGTGGGGCGCGGGGCGCGGGACAGGAGCAGCGTGCCGCTGCGTCGTGGTCGTCAGCAGAGGCTGTGCGTGTGCTTGTCCTTTTTGTGGGCGGTTCGTGCGAGGCGTTTTGGTTTTGTGTTGCCCTAGTTGTTAGTTTATTTTGTTTGTGTTTGTTATTTTGAGACGACGACTGGTTGGTGGCGTGCGCGCGAAGTGGCGGTGTGCGCTTCCCGTGTCGTTTGTGTTGTTTGGTTTTTTTGTTTTTGTGTGTTTTTTTTTTTTTTTTTTTTTGCACTGGGCCCCGGTGGGTGGGTGCGTGTGTGTCGATTGCCGGCTGGCGAAAGGTGCGCCATCGGCGGGGTGGGTCGCCGGCACAAGTAGAGGCGGCGGCGTTGTTGCTGTTGTTGTGTGGTGTTTGTTTTGTTCGGCTGTGTCGGCGAGCTGTGTTGCGGTGCGTGTGAATGGTGGTGCAAAGGTGCTGGCGTTGGGGCTGCGACTGCGACGGCGGCGAGCCGCGGGCGCGCCATTGATAGTGATGTTGTGAACAGCGGCTGTGTACGGTAGTGGTGTTGTTGTAGCACGACGTGCATCCGGGCCGGCGCGGAAAGCGCAGTTGCGGGCGGTTGCCCTTCGGTGCCAGCCATGTCGCGTGAGCGGCGGGTTGCTCTGGTGTCGACACGTGGTGCTCTGGGTTGTTGTGTGGTGCCCTTTGGCCGGTGGGGGTGGTTCGCGTGTGTCTCGTTCGCGCTCGGTGTCTGGTCGTGGTCGTGCTGCTCCCCCGTCTGTCGGCGGTTTCCGACGTCGTCTGTACGTTTTTGTTCGTTTGCGGCGTGCCTGCCGACGTCGTCCCGTCGCGACCTTTCAACCGAAAGTGTGGCGCCCGAAGGTGAACGAACGTAACCCTGACCTCGGCGCTTTACGCTGAGCCGAGCGAACCGAACCGAACCGAACCTAACCTAACCTAACCTGTGGTGTGGCGAGGTGAGCTCAGCCTGTGAGCCCCTAACGTCTACGTAAGGTAAGCTGTCCGGCTCACGCCTCACGTTTGAACGCTTTTTTAACCTACGTTTGACGCTTCTTAACCTAGCACCGACCCCTTAACCTAACGTGTAACCTAACCTAACCTAACCTAACCTAACCTCTGACGCCTGACGTGTTTGAATGCTTAACCTAAGTTTGACGCTTAACCTAACCCAAGTCCCCTTAACCTAACCCACGTCCACCTAACCTAACCTAACGTAGACGTGTAAACGTAATGTGTAACGCGTAACGTGTAAGGTCGGCTGTCGTGTGTGCTTGACGGCAGATTGGGTTGGTCTGTAGATTCGGATTGCGGTTTGCCTCGGTCGAGGGGTTGGGTCGGAAGCGGCGAGGGGCGGCGGCGCCTGTTGCGCAGGCGGCGTCCGTTTGCGGCGGGCAATTGTTGAGAAACGGCTGTGAATGTTGGCGGGCGAGAGGAGGAGGACGGCGCGCGATGTGGCCCGACGGCTGCGGGCCGATCGGGAAACGGCGGGAGGGCGACGGAAGGCGATGGGGCGGCGGAGGCGCGTTTGCACGGCCGTCATCGCCGCACGCCTCGGCTTGTGTGGCTGTGGCGCCGGCCGCGCTGGCCGGGCTGCCGCGGCGACGGTGTGGGAGTTTTGCCGAAGGTTTGGCCATTGTGGCGGGTCGTCGGCTGGGGCTGTGGGGGCGGCATTTGGGCGGGGGCGGCGATTCTCGGCGGGCCGACCCAGGCTGTAGCGCGCGGTAGCTGCAGTTTGGCCGTGGTTTGCGGCGCTGCCGTGGCGACTGGTTGGCGACTGTGGTGTGGCTGTGTGTAGCCCCATCCTCGGTGGTTTGAAAGGCGCGGGCGGTTGTGGCGCAGGTTTGGGGCTGCTCCGCACAGGCTGTCGGACGTTGGGCGGTAGCAAGCGCGGGAGGCGCGGCGCGGCGGCGCGCAGAGTGGCGGCCGCTCTCTCGGCCGTCCGCGCCCGCCCGCGACACTGGCTGGGCCTTGTGATTCTCTGCTCTGCTGCTGTGCTGTGCTTGCGTGCCTGCCTGCCGTCCCGCTCGCTCTCGCTGTGTGTTACGCGCGTCGTCGAAATGGCAGATCAGGCGGCTACGAACGAGACTGCTGCGGCACCCGCCGCCACCGGCACTACGAAGAAGGCCAAGTCTGCGTCGTCTGCGAAGAAGCCGCGCGCCAAGCCTGCGCACCCGCGCACCTCTGAGATGGTGACGGCCGCCATCAAGAGTCTGAAGGAGCGCGGCGGGTCGTCGCTGCAGGCGATCAAGAAGTACATAGCCGCGCACTACAAGCTGGACGCGGAGAAGCTGGCGCCGTTTATCAAGAAGTACCTCAAGTCGGCCGTCGTGGCGGGCGAGCTGGTGCAGACGAAGGGGAAGGGCGCGTCCGGCTCGTTCAAGCTTGCCGGCGCCGGCGGCGGGGGGGGCGGCCGAGGGCGGCAAGGCTCGTGCTGGCGGTGCCAAGAAGAAGCGCGCCGCTCCGGCCAGCAAGGAGAAGAAGGGCGCCCGTGCGGCCGGCGCAAAGAAGGCTGGTGGCGTGAAGGCGGCGACCGGTCGGAAGGCGGGCGCCGCCAAGAAGGCGTCTGCGGCGTCGGCCGCTCCCGCGGGTGCGAAGAAGGCGGCTGCGGCCAAGCCGGCCAAGGCCAAGTCGCCGTCGAAGGCGAAGAAGGCCGCCAAGGTTCCGACGAAGAAGCCGAAGGCGCCGCGCCCGAAGAAGGCGACGACGCCGTCTAAGGCGAAGGCTTCGCCCAAGAAGAAGAAGTAGAGTAGAGGAGAAAGAGATGGGAAAGGAAGGGTTTGGCGCTTGACTCCGTCGTCCCCACCCCCCGTCGTCGTCTAGTGGCGCGCAAGAGACGCGCGGCCCAAAACGGCCCTTCTCAGGGCCATCAAAGCACGTCGGGGAAGGTTTTGATTGTCGTGTTGCGTTTGGTGTGGGTGTCTGTCTGGCGTTTCTGTATGCCCGTGGGGATGCTGTTTGCGTGCCGTGGTGGTTGGATTGCGGGGGTCGGTGGCGGGTGTGGGCGGCGGTAGCGGTAAGCGGTGTTGTTGTTGTTGTTGTTGTTGTTGTCGTGGTTGATTGTCGCCGTGTTTGTGGCGGCGGCCGACGGTTGGTTTTCTGTCACGTTGTTTTGTTTGAATACGTTGGTTGGCTTGCCTGCGTTCGTTCTTCTCGGATGTCTGTCTTGTCGAGTCGTGTCTGGTCTTTGTTTTGTTTTGTTCCTTTGTGTGTGTGTGTGTGTGTGTGTTATGTTTTGCAACGGGGGGCACGTTGAGATGCGGAAGGAGTCGGCGGGGATTTCGGTGGCGTGTAGAGCGAGCGAGCGCGCCTGCCTGGCCGTTGGCCGTCGGAGTGGAGTGCGGGTTTTTTTGTTTTCGAAACGAAAGCGGCGGCGGCCGGCCAGCCACCCGTGCGGTGTGACGTCGGCCGTTGGGCATTGTGCGCTTTGAGCGCCGGGGAGGGATGATGTGTGATTGTTGCGCGCTGCTAGCAGGCAGGCAGAGTGAGCGGGTGTGGCGGACGGACGGGAAGTGGTGGTTTTTGTTTTTGGGTTGCGGGGCGAGAGGCAGGCGA
Source organism: Schistocerca piceifrons (assembly GCF_021461385.2). NCBI lineage: Eukaryota > Metazoa > Arthropoda > Insecta > Orthoptera > Acrididae > Schistocerca > Schistocerca piceifrons. Next base: position 5,163 of record NW_025727006.1, on the reverse strand, counting down.
CCGACAAAGTTTGCTCGCGACGGAGAGACGTTAGTGGCCCTGAAAAGGGCCGTTTTTGTTTGTGCGGTGCGGTGCCGCGGCGCGGTTTAGGCGCGCTCGCCGCGGATGCGGCGCGCGAGCTGGATGTCCTTGGGCATGATGGTGACGCGCTTGGCGTGGATTGCGCACAGGTTGGTGTCTTCGAAGAGGCCGACGAGGTAGGCCTCGCTGGCCTCCTGCAGGGCCATGACTGCGGAGCTCTGGAAGCGCAGGTCGGTCTTGAAGTCCTGGGCGATCTCGCGCACTAGGCGCTGGAATGGCAGCTTGCGGATGAGCAGCTCTGTGCTCTTCTGGTAGCGCCTGATTTCTCGCAGGGCGACGGTGCCCGGCCTGTAGCGGTGGGGCTTCTTGACGCCTCCGGTGGCGGGCGCGCTCTTCCTCGCCGCCTTGGTGGCGAGCTGTTTGCGCGGCGCCTTTCCGCCGGTGGACTTGCGGGCCGTTTGCTTTGTGCGGGCCATGGCGGTAGCGGTAGCGGTAGCGGAGCGGCGTGCGTGGAGGTTAGGTGCGGCGCGGCGTCCGGTGCTGCCTTGACAACGGGCCCGCGCGCCTCCGTGCTGCGCTTATATGCCCTCGGTTGCGCGTGGTGGGGGGAGGGCGGGCCAGAGTCTATATAGGGGGGCGGCGGGCGCGCTGGGCGCAGACCGTAGCCGACTCGCCAGCCGCTGCAGCTGCTGTTTGTGTGTGCACGTTGTTGCTTTGCCCGAGGAAGGAAGGAAGGATGACAGGCCGCGGCAAGGGAGGAAAGGGGCTCGGCAAGGGTGGCGCCAAGCGGCACCGCAAGGTGTTGCGCGACAACATCCAGGGCATCACGAAGCCCGCCATCCGCCGCCTGGCTCGCAGGGGCGGCGTGAAGCGCATCTCTGGTCTGATCTACGAGGAGACCCGCGGGGTGCTGAAGGTGTTCCTGGAGAACGTGATCCGCGACGCGGTGACGTACACTGAGCACGCCAAGCGCAAGACTGTGACGGCCATGGACGTGGTGTACGCCCTGAAGAGGCAGGGGCGCACCCTGTACGGTTTCGGCGGTTAGGCTGCGTCGCAGCGGGCGCTGGCCTTCCCGCGGCCGTGCTTGTGGGTGGGAGAGACTAGAAAACGGCCCTTTTCAGGGCCACCACACTGTTCGGAAGTTGAAAAGTGCGAAAGAGTCTGTGTTGTTGCTGCGTGTGTGCGCTGTGTTGTTTGTTTGTTTGTTTCTTTCCGTTTGAGCGACGTGATGTGACTGGGAGGGGAGAAGGAAAGGAAACGTGTCATGTGGCTGGCTGTGTGTGGAGCTGCTTCGTTTGTGTGTTTGTTATTGTGTGTCTTTGTATCGATCGCGACGGAGATGGCGGGCTGTGTGTTGTTGTGCGAGAGGCGGTGATTATTTGCTTGCGTGGTTTGTCTCTGTGTGTTTGTTTGCGGCGGCGTTGGGGTTTCCGAGGCAAGGCGTGTGGGCATAGGCGGCCGGATCAGCTGTTTCGTTCGTGTCGACGGCCGTTGCGCGCGGGAGTGGAGGGCGGTGTGTCGACACGCCTCCCTTTAACAATGGTCATTATTGCTGCCGTTGTCGGTTTGGAAGGCGACTGCGACGGTGCAAAATGTGTGTGTGTGTGTGTGTGTGTTGGGCCACACGGGCTGTGTGGACGACAAGATGGCGGACGTGCGCCGGCGGCGGCTGTGCAAAGTTAAAACAAAACAAGGTGCGGCGAGGACGACTGAAATTTTGCTTTGGACGTAGGTTTGTGTGGTGGCCCTGAAAAGGGCCGATTGTTGTGGGCCGAGCCGGCAAAGCGCGTTGCGTGCAGGGGAGCACGCGGCGCTGCGATTGCCTGGCCTCCTTTAGGCCTTCTTCTCGGTCTTCTTTGGCAGCAGGACGGCCTGGATGTTGGGCAGGACACCACCCTGTGCGATGGTGACGCCCGACAGGAGCTTGTTGAGCTCCTCGTCGTTGCGGATGGCAAGCTGCAGGTGGCGCGGGATGATGCGCGTCTTCTTGTTGTCGCGGGCCGCGTTTCCGGCCAGCTCGAGCACCTCAGCCGCGAGGTACTCCATGACGGCGGCGAGGTAGACGGGGGCCCCGGCGCCGACGCGCTCTGCGTAGTTTCCCTTGCGCAGGAGGCGGTGGATTCTGCCGACCGGGAACTGGAGCCCAGCCCTGCTTGAGCGGGACTTTGACTTGCCCTTGACTTTGCCTCCCTTTCCGCGTCCGGACATGGCGATGGGCTAGCGACGGTGCACACGAAACGGAAACGAAAAACGACCGGTGCGAGCGGCAGCGAGTCGAGCAGCGGAGTGCGTGCCGGCGCAGCCGGGGTGGGGGTGCTTTATGGGCTCGGGTGCGGCGGCCGGTTGCGCGCGCGCCCCATTGGTCGGCGGCCGCAACAGGGCGAGCTGGTAAAGGTGCGGCGGCGGCTGGCGGCGGGTGCCACTGTGTGGGGAGACGCTGACTAGAGCGGAGCGCTTGCTACTGGTGTTGCTGCTGCCGTACGTTGGTTCGAGATGCCGCCCAAGACTAGCGGGAAGGCCGCCAAGAAGGCTGGCAAGGCGCAGAAGAACATTTCGAAGGGCGACAAGAAGAAGAAGCGCAAGAGGAAGGAGAGCTATGCCATCTACATCTACAAGGTGCTGAAGCAGGTGCACCCTGACACGGGCATCTCGTCGAAGGCGATGAGCATCATGAACAGCTTCGTGAACGACATTTTCGAGCGCATTGCGGCCGAGGCTTCTCGCCTGGCGCACTACAACAAGCGCTCGACCATCACGTCCCGCGAGATCCAGACCGCTGTGCGGCTGTTGCTGCCTGGCGAGCTGGCCAAGCACGCCGTGAGCGAGGGCACGAAGGCGGTGACCAAGTACACGAGCTCCAAGTAAGGAGGTGGCTCTGGAATGGAAGGAAGGATGGAGAGAGAAGGCTCCTCCGTTGCGAGAGCGGCAAAACGGCCCTTTTCAGGGCCACCAACTTGCCTTTTGCGGGAAGGGCGGAATTGTTGTTGTTGTTTGTGTGGACGGCTGTGATGTATGTGTGCATTTTGATTGTGGGTGGGGGGGGGGGGCGCGTCAAAGCGTGTTGCGCGGGGTACGGCCACGAGGTTGGTCGCCGTGGCGTGGAATGGTGGCACGCCTCGTTGGCGTGGTTTTTGACCCATTGGTGTTGTTGGTGTGTGTGTGTGTGTGTGTGTGTGTGTGTGTGTTACCCGTCTGCGAGGGGGGACAGTGTGATCGGCGACTTTTGTGTCACCGTAACGACGGCCGTTTGCGGGTTTGTTTTTTTGCACATCATACATGGCGAGGGTGAAATGTGAAATGTTTTTGTTTGGTTTTTTTTTTGCCGCCACTATTCCCTTTGCTGTACGCCGAGTTTGACAATGGTGCGACGTAACTGCAGCGTGGAGGTGTGTGAGTGACGTTGAAATGAACGTGCCATTAAGACGCATTGTTGTTGTATTGTACTGTACGTGTACGGCGACACGCACGATGATGTACCATTCGACTCTGATGTTTGATAGCCGTGTCTGACTGATTGCGTACGACGCACGCACACCGATGTCGTCATTCAAGATGCACGCTAGACGACGACGGCGGCGGTCGTTTGTTTGGCGAATGTCTGTACACGTGTTTGTCTGTGTCCATCCGGTATGTATTTGTTTGTTTGAAAGTGTTTTTGTGTGTCGGTGACGTGGTCCGATGCGTCGCCCCCTGAGTAACTGTCGATCGGCGCGATAGACCGGCGTCACGCAACTGAACCGAAGTCTTGGGGCACACCCGTCATACTGTTGTACACCGTCGCGCTGAGAACGGTAACGAAAGGTTGACTTTGATCGGTCGAATGTCTGGGCAGAACGTGAGGAATGAGGCAAGAGTGCAAGGAGGGGGGGCAAAAGAGAGAGGAAGGGAAAAAGGGGAGAAACGCATTCGTAGAGCAACGGAACGTTCCCGTGTCGGAGGCGTATTGGAGCCGCACTGAAATGCGTTTAACGGCGGCGCGGCTGCAAGTGTCTGCCGTGGTGAACGTTACCTTTGACGGCTGCATTGGGCTTTCGCTTTCGCTTTCCCGGATGTACGTAACGTTTGTTGATATGGTTCTGAGGAAGAGTGTATGACAGTGCCGTGCCGTCCATGTTCGTGTGCCCTCCCATTGTGTGTATGCTATTGTCTGTGTACTTGAATGATGTATGTAGGTGTTAGTGGACATGTTTTACCAGTGGGGGGAATGGATCGTCGATAGTTGCCGTCACTCTGTCACGGTCGAGATGACGCACCCTCCGTACAGAAAGGTGTCGAGAAAGTGAGTGTGTGTGTGTGTGTGGTGTGTGTCCGTGAATTGGCAGTGTTTGGAGGTGGGCGTGCCCTGGATGTGGCCCGGAAAAGGCTGTTCGTTAGGCGGTAGTGTTGTGTGGACAGGGGAGGGGCATGCGTAACGCTGCTGGCATGGCATGGCATTTCGGGAGATGGGAGGGGGCAAACGAGGAAACGAGGAGCGGCGGCCAAAGACGGGACGGGGAGGGGCGCGGTGTGGGTGGCTTGCGCCTGTGCTCGGCGTTGTGGTTTGTGCAAAAGAGGAGGAGAAAAAACAATGTGAGTTGCCAGGGAGGGGAGCGGTGTTGTGTTGTGGTTGTCGTGGTGTAGCCGCAAGACGCGGCTGTCAGTGAACGTGGCGAGACGGACGGATGCGCGGAGGGGCGGGGGCGGCGCATTTCGCCGGTGCCGTGCCGTGCCTGAAAGCCGCGTGGTCGCTGTGTTGTTGGTGGCGTGGGGGCGAGGAGAGTACCGTACGGGTGTGCTTGTGCGCCGGAAATGGCACACTGCGCCCGCCCGTCTTGGAGGCTGATGGCTGTGGTGTGGAAATGGGGCGCGGTGATGTTGAAGCAGTTGAAGAACAGAAAAGAAACCAAGAAAACGGAAGGCGTGATGCGGCGGTGGTGGTGAGAGCGGAAAAACAAAACAAAAAAAAAAAACAACAAAAAAAAGAGAAGGAAAAACAACAAGAAACAAAAAAGAAAACAAAAAGTCTATCAATATTAAAATGTAAATGGACCCAGGTATAACCTCCCTGCACAAATAGCAGAGAGTCCGATGATAATAAAAATGTGCCAGAATGTTAACGTCCCTACAAAACAAACCCAACGATAATATTAATGAAAGAGT
>NW_025727005.1:0-72002 GCF_021461385.2 Schistocerca piceifrons | reverse complement strand
CTTGTACTGTTTCTAAATTATGTGTAGTGGTGGGAGGAGGGTGCTTCGTGCGCATTACAGCACGCTTGCCAATTGTGGCTGCTAATCGTTGGCTCGTATCTGCCTTGACACATTTTCTGGCTGTGAATTATTCCACTTGCATGGCAGTGTGCGCATGTTGGGGTGTTAAAAATTCTGGAGGCGCTGGGTATCGATCCCAGTACCTCTCGCATGCTAAGCGAGCGCTCTACCATCTGAGCTACGCCCCCTGCTGACGAACCGCGCTACATACAGCCATATCAATGACACAGACCCTTGCACTCCCATTATTCCGCTGACAAACACTACTCTCAATGTGTCCGTGAGGGTGTCTTTCAGGTTTCCTGCATTCTGTATCGAATCGTAGTTGGCCAAAATCAAAGTGGCACGCACGACGTCGAAAATAGCGTTCGGCCAACGCTCTGAGGTAGACGAACGTGTTGTCCACTCTCTAGACTTCATTGAGGTTAGGCCGTTATACCTAAGGCAGATTTGCACTCGATGACACCTCGACAACAGCCGGTCCTCACATTTACGTCTTGCTCTCCTTACGTCAGTATACGAGTCTGTGACGCTGGCTTTGCAACATCTTGCGTGCCTTTAGGCTCGCCGCGACCAACACTTACCACGCACTGACCACAAAACATGGAGGCGCCGGGGCTTGAACCCGGGACCTTTCACATGCAAAGCGAACGCTCTACCAACTGAGCTACGCCCCCAAGCACAACCAAGCTGCGCTGTTCTCCGTTCTTTGCTACTCTTATGTGCACGGACACGATGGTTGGTTGGTTTGCAGGGGTGAAGGGACCAGAGTACAAAGGCGCGGACACGTTCACATACGCAAGAGTTCCAAGTAGTTTCGATGCTCTGGTATTACGACTGCAAATTCCGTCCGTTTTTAACGTCTTAAATTGAAGGGACAGTCACAAGTTGCTCCGTTTTCACTCCATGTCGACAATCACACAGCACCTGAGGTAACAAGCACATCTGAAGACCCATTGTGCACTCGACTGTTCATGCCAACTCACTGCCTCGCACTTTACTACTGTGTACCACTCTTGTCGTCCAACTGCAAAAGACTGGGCCACAACAACTTTCCGCGTCTCCATTGCACTGCGCAAACTACGAAACGCTCCCCAAACATGGCACTCACCCACGCAGACGACTTTTCCGACTTTACACGACGCTCACGCAACGCTCACGCTAGTGACAGCCTTATTTAGAGCTTGACGTCGCACACAAGCGAATGAGCACATTTCGCCTACGACTTAGGCCGCCCTCCTAGTGTGGCTGTTCGGTGTCTGCAGGCAGCGAGGGGCTGCAAGCTTCCTGTGTTCGCGCCTATGTCACCTCTGCTTGCTTGTCAGAGACAGAGTATCGCAAAACATACAAGTCACTCCATGAATTGATTGCTACGGCATCTGTCATCAGCAGTCACAACTAGCAACACCAGTAGCAGCCGACTGCACGTCAAGAATTGGAATGTGCAGTGGGATTTTTGTGAATTCGGCGCAAGGCTGATCTTTGCGACATAGGTTTGAGAATCTTATGGGAACACTTGTACTGTTTCTAAATTATGTGTAGTGGTGGGAGGAGGGTGCTTCGTGCGCATTACAGCACGCTTGCCAATTGTGGCTGCTAATCGTTGGCTCGTATCTGCCTTGACACATTTTCTGGCTGTGAATTATTCCACTTGCATGGCAGTGTGCGCATGTTGGGGTGTTAAAAATTCTGGAGGCGCTGGGTATCGATCCCAGTACCTCTCGCATGCTAAGCGAGCGCTCTACCATCTGAGCTACGCCCCCTGCTGACGAACCGCGCTACATACAGCCATATCAATGACACAGACCCTTGCACTCCCATTATTCCGCTGACAAACACTACTCTCAATGTGTCCGTGAGGGTGTCTTTCAGGTTTCCTGCATTCTGTATCGAATCGTAGTTGGCCAAAATCAAAGTGGCACGCACGACGTCGAAAATAGCGTTCGGCCAACGCTCTGAGGTAGACGAACGTGTTGTCCACTCTCTAGACTTCATTGAGGTTAGGCCGTTATACCTAAGGCAGATTTGCACTCGATGACACCTCGACAACAGCCGGTCCTCACATTTACGTCTTGCTCTCCTTACGTCAGTATACGAGTCTGTGACGCTGGCTTTGCAACATCTTGCGTGCCTTTAGGCTCGCCGCGACCAACACTTACCACGCACTGACCACAAAACATGGAGGCGCCGGGGCTTGAACCCGGGACCTTTCACATGCAAAGCGAACGCTCTACCAACTGAGCTACGCCCCCAAGCACAACCAAGCTGCGCTGTTCTCCGTTCTTTGCTACTCTTATGTGCACGGACACGATGGTTGGTTGGTTTGCAGGGGTGAAGGGACCAGAGTACAAAGGCGCGGACACGTTCACATACGCAAGAGTTCCAAGTAGTTTCGATGCTCTGGTATTACGACTGCAAATTCCGTCCGTTTTTAACGTCTTAAATTGAAGGGACAGTCACAAGTTGCTCCGTTTTCACTCCATGTCGACAATCACACAGCACCTGAGGTAACAAGCACATCTGAAGACCCATTGTGCACTCGACTGTTCATGCCAACTCACTGCCTCGCACTTTACTACTGTGTACCACTCTTGTCGTCCAACTGCAAAAGACTGGGCCACAACAACTTTCCGCGTCTCCATTGCACTGCGCAAACTACGAAACGCTCCCCAAACATGGCACTCACCCACGCAGACGACTTTTCCGACTTTACACGACGCTCACGCAACGCTCACGCTAGTGACAGCCTTATTTAGAGCTTGACGTCGCACACAAGCGAATGAGCACATTTCGCCTACGACTTAGGCCGCCCTCCTAGTGTGGCTGTTCGGTGTCTGCAGGCAGCGAGGGGCTGCAAGCTTCCTGTGTTCGCGCCTATGTCACCTCTGCTTGCTTGTCAGAGACAGAGTATCGCAAAAACATACAAGTCACTCCATGAATTGATTGCTACGGCATCTGTCATCAGCAGTCACAACTAGCAACACCAGTAGCAGCCGACTGCACGTCAAGAATTGGAATGTGCAGTGGGATTTTTGTGAATTCGGCGCAAGGCTGATCTTTGCGACATAGGTTTGAGAATCTTATGGGAACACTTGTACTGTTTCTAAATTATGTGTAGTGGTGGGAGGAGGGTGCTTCGTGCGCATTACAGCACGCTTGCCAATTGTGGCTGCTAATCGTTGGCTCGTATCTGCCTTGACACATTTTCTGGCTGTGAATTATTCCACTTGCATGGCAGTGTGCGCATGTTGGGGTGTTAAAAATTCTGGAGGCGCTGGGTATCGATCCCAGTACCTCTCGCATGCTAAGCGAGCGCTCTACCATCTGAGCTACGCCCCCTGCTGACGAACCGCGCTACATACAGCCATATCAATGACACAGACCCTTGCACTCCCATTATTCCGCTGACAAACACTACTCTCAATGTGTCCGTGAGGGTGTCTTTCAGGTTTCCTGCATTCTGTATCGAATCGTAGTTGGCCAAAATCAAAGTGGCACGCACGACGTCGAAAATAGCGTTCGGCCAACGCTCTGAGGTAGACGAACGTGTTGTCCACTCTCTAGACTTCATTGAGGTTAGGCCGTTATACCTAAGGCAGATTTGCACTCGATGACACCTCGACAACAGCCGGTCCTCACATTTACGTCTTGCTCTCCTTACGTCAGTATACGAGTCTGTGACGCTGGCTTTGCAACATCTTGCGTGCCTTTAGGCTCGCCGCGACCAACACTTACCACGCACTGACCACAAAACATGGAGGCGCCGGGGCTTGAACCCGGGACCTTTCACATGCAAAGCGAACGCTCTACCAACTGAGCTACGCCCCCAAGCACAACCAAGCTGCGCTGTTCTCCGTTCTTTGCTACTCTTATGTGCACGGACACGATGGTTGGTTGGTTTGCAGGGGTGAAGGGACCAGAGTACAAAGGCGCGGACACGTTCACATACGCAAGAGTTCCAAGTAGTTTCGATGCTCTGGTATTACGACTGCAAATTCCGTCCGTTTTTAACGTCTTAAATTGAAGGGACAGTCACAAGTTGCTCCGTTTTCACTCCATGTCGACAATCACACAGCACCTGAGGTAACAAGCACATCTGAAGACCCATTGTGCACTCGACTGTTCATGCCAACTCACTGCCTCGCACTTTACTACTGTGTACCACTCTTGTCGTCCAACTGCAAAAGACTGGGCCACAACAACTTTCCGCGTCTCCATTGCACTGCGCAAACTACGAAACGCTCCCCAAACATGGCACTCACCCACGCAGACGACTTTTCCGACTTTACACGACGCTCACGCAACGCTCACGCTAGTGACAGCCTTATTTAGAGCTTGACGTCGCACACAAGCGAATGAGCACATTTCGCCTACGACTTAGGCCGCCCTCCTAGTGTGGCTGTTCGGTGTCTGCAGGCAGCGAGGGGCTGCAAGCTTCCTGTGTTCGCGCCTATGTCACCTCTGCTTGCTTGTCAGAGACAGAGTATCGCAAAACATACAAGTCACTCCATGAATTGATTGCTACGGCATCTGTCATCAGCAGTCACAACTAGCAACACCAGTAGCAGCCGACTGCACGTCAAGAATTGGAATGTGCAGTGGGATTTTTGTGAATTCGGCGCAAGGCTGATCTTTGCGACATAGGTTTGAGAATCTTATGGGAACACTTGTACTGTTTCTAAATTATGTGTAGTGGTGGGAGGAGGGTGCTTCGTGCGCATTACAGCACGCTTGCCAATTGTGGCTGCTAATCGTTGGCTCGTATCTGCCTTGACACATTTTCTGGCTGTGAATTATTCCACTTGCATGGCAGTGTGCGCATGTTGGGGTGTTAAAAATTCTGGAGGCGCTGGGTATCGATCCCAGTACCTCTCGCATGCTAAGCGAGCGCTCTACCATCTGAGCTACGCCCCCTGCTGACGAACCGCGCTACATACAGCCATATCAATGACACAGACCCTTGCACTCCCATTATTCCGCTGACAAACACTACTCTCAATGTGTCCGTGAGGGTGTCTTTCAGGTTTCCTGCATTCTGTATCGAATCGTAGTTGGCCAAAATCAAAGTGGCACGCACGACGTCGAAAATAGCGTTCGGCCAACGCTCTGAGGTAGACGAACGTGTTGTCCACTCTCTAGACTTCATTGAGGTTAGGCCGTTATACCTAAGGCAGATTTGCACTCGATGACACCTCGACAACAGCCGGTCCTCACATTTACGTCTTGCTCTCCTTACGTCAGTATACGAGTCTGTGACGCTGGCTTTGCAACATCTTGCGTGCCTTTAGGCTCGCCGCGACCAACACTTACCACGCACTGACCACAAAACATGGAGGCGCCGGGGCTTGAACCCGGGACCTTTCACATGCCAAAGCGAACGCTCTACCAACTGAGCTACGCCCCCAAGCACAACCAAGCTGCGCTGTTCTCCGTTCTTTGCTACTCTTATGTGCACGGACACGATGGTTGGTTGGTTTGCAGGGGTGAAGGGACCAGAGTACAAAGGCGCGGACACGTTCACATACGCAAGAGTTCCAAGTAGTTTCGATGCTCTGGTATTACGACTGCAAATTCCGTCCGTTTTTAACGTCTTAAATTGAAGGGACAGTCACAAGTTGCTCCGTTTTCACTCCATGTCGACAATCACACAGCACCTGAGGTAACAAGCACATCTGAAGACCCATTGTGCACTCGACTGTTCATGCCAACTCACTGCCTCGCACTTTACTACTGTGTACCACTCTTGTCGTCCAACTGCAAAAGACTGGGCCACAACAACTTTCCGCGTCTCCATTGCACTGCGCAAACTACGAAACGCTCCCCAAACATGGCACTCACCCACGCAGACGACTTTTCCGACTTTACACGACGCTCACGCAACGCTCACGCTAGTGACAGCCTTATTTAGAGCTTGACGTCGCACACAAGCGAATGAGCACATTTCGCCTACGACTTAGGCCGCCCTCCTAGTGTGGCTGTTCGGTGTCTGCAGGCAGCGAGGGGCTGCAAGCTTCCTGTGTTCGCGCCTATGTCACCTCTGCTTGCTTGTCAGAGACAGAGTATCGCAAAACATACAAGTCACTCCATGAATTGATTGCTACGGCATCTGTCATCAGCAGTCACAACTAGCAACACCAGTAGCAGCCGACTGCACGTCAAGAATTGGAATGTGCAGTGGGATTTTTGTGAATTCGGCGCAAGGCTGATCTTTGCGACATAGGTTTGAGAATCTTATGGGAACACTTGTACTGTTTCTAAATTATGTGTAGTGGTGGGAGGAGGGTGCTTCGTGCGCATTACAGCACGCTTGCCAATTGTGGCTGCTAATCGTTGGCTCGTATCTGCCTTGACACATTTTCTGGCTGTGAATTATTCCACTTGCATGGCAGTGTGCGCATGTTGGGGTGTTAAAAATTCTGGAGGCGCTGGGTATCGATCCCAGTACCTCTCGCATGCTAAGCGAGCGCTCTACCATCTGAGCTACGCCCCCTGCTGACGAACCGCCCTACATACAGCCATATCAATGACACAGACCCTTGCACTCCCATTATTCCGCTGACAAACACTACTCTCAATGTGTCCGTGAGGGTGTCTTTCAGGTTTCCTGCATTCTGTATCGAATCGTAGTTGGCCAAAATCAAAGTGGCACGCACGACGTCGAAAATAGCGTTCGGCCAACGCTCTGAGGTAGACGAACGTGTTGTCCACTCTCTAGACTTCATTGAGGTTAGGCCGTTATACCTAAGGCAGATTTGCACTCGATGACACCTCGACAACAGCCGGTCCTCACATTTACGTCTTGCTCTCCTTACGTCAGTATACGAGTCTGTGACGCTGGCTTTGCAACATCTTGCGTGCCTTTAGGCTCGCCGCGACCAACACTTACCACGCACTGACCACAAAACATGGAGGCGCCGGGGCTTGAACCCGGGACCTTTCACATGCAAAGCGAACGCTCTACCAACTGAGCTACGCCCCCAAGCACAACCAAGCTGCGCTGTTCTCCGTTCTTTGCTACTCTTATGTGCACGGACACGATGGTTGGTTGGTTTGCAGGGGTGAAGGGACCAGAGTACAAAGGCGCGGACACGTTCACATACGCAAGAGTTCCAAGTAGTTTCGATGCTCTGGTATTACGACTGCAAATTCCGTCCGTTTTTAACGTCTTAAATTGAAGGGACAGTCACAAGTTGCTCCGTTTTCACTCCATGTCGACAATCACACAGCACCTGAGGTAACAAGCACATCTGAAGACCCATTGTGCACTCGACTGTTCATGCCAACTCACTGCCTCGCACTTTACTACTGTGTACCACTCTTGTCGTCCAACTGCAAAAGACTGGGCCACAACAACTTTCCGCGTCTCCATTGCACTGCGCAAACTACGAAACGCTCCCCAAACATGGCACTCACCCACGCAGACGACTTTTCCGACTTTACACGACGCTCACGCAACGCTCACGCTAGTGACAGCCTTATTTAGAGCTTGACGTCGCACACAAGCGAATGAGCACATTTCGCCTACGACTTAGGCCGCCCTCCTAGTGTGGCTGTTCGGTGTCTGCAGGCAGCGAGGGGCTGCAAGCTTCCTGTGTTCGCGCCTATGTCACCTCTGCTTGCTTGTCAGAGACAGAGTATCGCAAAACATACAAGTCACTCCATGAATTGATTGCTACGGCATCTGTCATCAGCAGTCACAACTAGCAACACCAGTAGCAGCCGACTGCACGTCAAGAATTGGAATGTGCAGTGGGATTTTTGTGAATTCGGCGCAAGGCTGATCTTTGCGACATAGGTTTGAGAATCTTATGGGAACACTTGTACTGTTTCTAAATTATGTGTAGTGGTGGGAGGAGGGTGCTTCGTGCGCATTACAGCACGCTTGCCAATTGTGGCTGCTAATCGTTGGCTCGTATCTGCCTTGACACATTTTCTGGCTGTGAATTATTCCACTTGCATGGCAGTGTGCGCATGTTGGGGTGTTAAAAATTCTGGAGGCGCTGGGTATCGATCCCAGTACCTCTCGCATGCCTAAGCGAGCGCTCTACCATCTGAGCTACGCCCCCTGCTGACGAACCGCCCTACATACAGCCATATCAATGACACAGACCCTTGCACTCCCATTATTCCGCTGACAAACACTACTCTCAATGTGTCCGTGAGGGTGTCTTTCAGGTTTCCTGCATTCTGTATCGAATCGTAGTTGGCCAAAATCAAAGTGGCACGCACGACGTCGAAAATAGCGTTCGGCCAACGCTCTGAGGTAGACGAACGTTGTTGTCCACTCTCTAGACTTCATTGAGGTTAGGCCGTTATACCTAAGGCAGATTTGCACTCGATGACACCTCGACAACAGCCGGTCCTCACATTTACGTCTTGCTCTCCTTACGTCAGTATACGAGTCTGTGACGCTGGCTTTGCAACATCTTGCGTGCCTTTAGGCTCGCCGCGACCAACACTTACCACGCACTGACCACAAAACATGGAGGCGCCGGGGCTTGAACCCGGGACCTTTCACATGCAAAGCGAACGCTCTACCAACTGAGCTACGCCCCCAAGCACAACCAAGCTGCGCTGTTCTCCGTTCTTTGCTACTCTTATGTGCACGGACACGATGGTTGGTTGGTTTGCAGGGGTGAAGGGACCAGAGTACAAAGGCGCGGACACGTTCACATACGCAAGAGTTCCAAGTAGTTTCGATGCTCTGGTATTACGACTGCAAATTCCGTCCGTTTTTAACGTCTTAAATTGAAGGGACAGTCACAAGTTGCTCCGTTTTCACTCCATGTCGACAATCACACAGCACCTGAGGTAACAAGCACATCTGAAGACCCATTGTGCACTCGACTGTTCATGCCAACTCACTGCCTCGCACTTTACTACTGTGTACCACTCTTGTCGTCCAACTGCAAAAGACTGGGCCACAACAACTTTCCGCGTCTCCATTGCACTGCGCAAACTACGAAACGCTCCCCAAACATGGCACTCACCCACGCAGACGACTTTTCCGACTTTACACGACGCTCACGCAACGCTCACGCTAGTGACAGCCTTATTTAGAGCTTGACGTCGCACACAAGCGAATGAGCACATTTCGCCTACGACTTAGGCCGCCCTCCTAGTGTGGCTGTTCGGTGTCTGCAGGCAGCGAGGGGCTGCAAGCTTCCTGTGTTCGCGCCTATGTCACCTCTGCTTGCTTGTCAGAGACAGAGTATCGCAAAACATACAAGTCACTCCATGAATTGATTGCTACGGCATCTGTCATCAGCAGTCACAACTAGCAACACCAGTAGCAGCCGACTGCACGTCAAGAATTGGAATGTGCAGTGGGATTTTTGTGAATTCGGCGCAAGGCTGATCTTTGCGACATAGGTTTGAGAATCTTATGGGAACACTTGTACTGTTTCTAAATTATGTGTAGTGGTGGGAGGAGGGTGCTTCGTGCGCATTACAGCACGCTTGCCAATTGTGGCTGCTAATCGTTGGCTCGTATCTGCCTTGACACATTTTCTGGCTGTGAATTATTCCACTTGCATGGCAGTGTGCGCATGTTGGGGTGTTAAAAATTCTGGAGGCGCTGGGTATCGATCCCAGTACCTCTCGCATGCTAAGCGAGCGCTCTACCATCTGAGCTACGCCCCCTGCTGACGAACCGCCCTACATACAGCCATATCAATGACACAGACCCTTGCACTCCCATTATTCCGCTGACAAACACTACTCTCAATGTGTCCGTGAGGGTGTCTTTCAGGTTTCCTGCATTCTGTATCGAATCGTAGTTGGCCAAAATCAAAGTGGCACGCACGACGTCGAAAATAGCGTTCGGCCAACGCTCTGAGGTAGACGAACGTGTTGTCCACTCTCTAGACTTCATTGAGGTTAGGCCGTTATACCTAAGGCAGATTTGCACTCGATGACACCTCGACAACAGCCGGTCCTCACATTTACGTCTTGCTCTCCTTACGTCAGTATACGAGTCTGTGACGCTGGCTTTGCAACATCTTGCGTGCCTTTAGGCTCGCCGCGACCAACACTTACCACGCACTGACCACAAAACATGGAGGCGCCGGGGCTTGAACCCGGGACCTTTCACATGCAAAGCGAACGCTCTACCAACTGAGCTACGCCCCCAAGCACAACCAAGCTGCGCTGTTCTCCGTTCTTTGCTACTCTTATGTGCACGGACACGATGGTTGGTTGGTTTGCAGGGGTGAAGGGACCAGAGTACAAAGGCGCGGACACGTTCACATACGCAAGAGTTCCAAGTAGTTTCGATGCTCTGGTATTACGACTGCAAATTCCGTCCGTTTTTAACGTCTTAAATTGAAGGGACAGTCACAAGTTGCTCCGTTTTCACTCCATGTCGACAATCACACAGCACCTGAGGTAACAAGCACATCTGAAGACCCATTGTGCACTCGACTGTTCATGCCAACTCACTGCCTCGCACTTTACTACTGTGTACCACTCTTGTCGTCCAACTGCAAAAGACTGGGCCACAACAACTTTCCGCGTCTCCATTGCACTGCGCAAACTACGAAACGCTCCCCAAACATGGCACTCACCCACGCAGACGACTTTTCCGACTTTACACGACGCTCACGCAACGCTCACGCTAGTGACAGCCTTATTTAGAGCTTGACGTCGCACACAAGCGAATGAGCACATTTCGCCTACGACTTAGGCCGCCCTCCTAGTGTGGCTGTTCGGTGTCTGCAGGCAGCGAGGGGCTGCAAGCTTCCTGTGTTCGCGCCTATGTCACCTCTGCTTGCTTGTCAGAGACAGAGTATCGCAAAACATACAAGTCACTCCATGAATTGATTGCTACGGCATCTGTCATCAGCAGTCACAACTAGCAACACCAGTAGCAGCCGACTGCACGTCAAGAATTGGAATGTGCAGTGGGATTTTTGTGAATTCGGCGCAAGGCTGATCTTTGCGACATAGGTTTGAGAATCTTATGGGAACACTTGTACTGTTTCTAAATTATGTGTAGTGGTGGGAGGAGGGTGCTTCGTGCGCATTACAGCACGCTTGCCAATTGTGGCTGCTAATCGTTGGCTCGTATCTGCCTTGACACATTTTCTGGCTGTGAATTATTCCACTTGCATGGCAGTGTGCGCATGTTGGGGTGTTAAAAATTCTGGAGGCGCTGGGTATCGATCCCAGTACCTCTCGCATGCTAAGCGAGCGCTCTACCATCTGAGCTACGCCCCCTGCTGACGAACCGCCCTACATACAGCCATATCAATGACACAGACCCTTGCACTCCCATTATTCCGCTGACAAACACTACTCTCAATGTGTCCGTGAGGGTGTCTTTCAGGTTTCCTGCATTCTGTATCGAATCGTAGTTGGCCAAAATCAAAGTGGCACGCACGACGTCGAAAATAGCGTTCGGCCAACGCTCTGAGGTAGACGAACGTGTTGTCCACTCTCTAGACTTCATTGAGGTTAGGCCGTTATACCTAAGGCAGATTTGCACTCGATGACACCTCGACAACAGCCGGTCCTCACATTTACGTCTTGCTCTCCTTACGTCAGTATACGAGTCTGTGACGCTGGCTTTGCAACATCTTGCGTGCCTTTAGGCTCGCCGCGACCAACACTTACCACGCACTGACCACAAAACATGGAGGCGCCGGGGCTTGAACCCGGGACCTTTCACATGCAAAGCGAACGCTCTACCAACTGAGCTACGCCCCCAAGCACAACCAAGCTGCGCTGTTCTCCGTTCTTTGCTACTCTTATGTGCACGGACACGATGGTTGGTTGGTTTGCAGGGGTGAAGGGACCAGAGTACAAAGGCGCGGACACGTTCACATACGCAAGAGTTCCAAGTAGTTTCGATGCTCTGGTATTACGACTGCAAATTCCGTCCGTTTTTAACGTCTTAAATTGAAGGGACAGTCACAAGTTGCTCCGTTTTCACTCCATGTCGACAATCACACAGCACCTGAGGTAACAAGCACATCTGAAGACCCATTGTGCACTCGACTGTTCATGCCAACTCACTGCCTCGCACTTTACTACTGTGTACCACTCTTGTCGTCCAACTGCAAAAGACTGGGCCACAACAACTTTCCGCGTCTCCATTGCACTGCGCAAACTACGAAACGCTCCCCAAACATGGCACTCACCCACGCAGACGACTTTTCCGACTTTACACGACGCTCACGCAACGCTCACGCTAGTGACAGCCTTATTTAGAGCTTGACGTCGCACACAAGCGAATGAGCACATTTCGCCTACGACTTAGGCCGCCCTCCTAGTGTGGCTGTTCGGTGTCTGCAGGCAGCGAGGGGCTGCAAGCTTCCTGTGTTCGCGCCTATGTCACCTCTGCTTGCTTGTCAGAGACAGAGTATCGCAAAACATACAAGTCACTCCATGAATTGATTGCTACGGCATCTGTCATCAGCAGTCACAACTAGCAACACCAGTAGCAGCCGACTGCACGTCAAGAATTGGAATGTGCAGTGGGATTTTTGTGAATTCGGCGCAAGGCTGATCTTTGCGACATAGGTTTGAGAATCTTATGGGAACACTTGTACTGTTTCTAAATTATGTGTAGTGGTGGGAGGAGGGTGCTTCGTGCGCATTACAGCACGCTTGCCAATTGTGGCTGCTAATCGTTGGCTCGTATCTGCCTTGACACATTTTCTGGCTGTGAATTATTCCACTTGCATGGCAGTGTGCGCATGTTGGGGTGTTAAAAATTCTGGAGGCGCTGGGTATCGATCCCAGTACCTCTCGCATGCTAAGCGAGCGCTCTACCATCTGAGCTACGCCCCCTGCTGACGAACCGCCCTACATACAGCCATATCAATGACACAGACCCTTGCACTCCCATTATTCCGCTGACAAACACTACTCTCAATGTGTCCGTGAGGGTGTCTTTCAGGTTTCCTGCATTCTGTATCGAATCGTAGTTGGCCAAAATCAAAGTGGCACGCACGACGTCGAAAATAGCGTTCGGCCAACGCTCTGAGGTAGACGAACGTGTTGTCCACTCTCTAGACTTCATTGAGGTTAGGCCGTTATACCTAAGGCAGATTTGCACTCGATGACACCTCGACAACAGCCGGTCCTCACATTTACGTCTTGCTCTCCTTACGTCAGTATACGAGTCTGTGACGCTGGCTTTGCAACATCTTGCGTGCCTTTAGGCTCGCCGCGACCAACACTTACCACGCACTGACCACAAAACATGGAGGCGCCGGGGCTTGAACCCGGGACCTTTCACATGCAAAGCGAACGCTCTACCAACTGAGCTACGCCCCCAAGCACAACCAAGCTGCGCTGTTCTCCGTTCTTTGCTACTCTTATGTGCACGGACACGATGGTTGGTTGGTTTGCAGGGGTGAAGGGACCAGAGTACAAAGGCGCGGACACGTTCACATACGCAAGAGTTCCAAGTAGTTTCGATGCTCTGGTATTACGACTGCAAATTCCGTCCGTTTTTAACGTCTTAAATTGAAGGGACAGTCACAAGTTGCTCCGTTTTCACTCCATGTCGACAATCACACAGCACCTGAGGTAACAAGCACATCTGAAGACCCATTGTGCACTCGACTGTTCATGCCAACTCACTGCCTCGCACTTTACTACTGTGTACCACTCTTGTCGTCCAACTGCAAAAGACTGGGCCACAACAACTTTCCGCGTCTCCATTGCACTGCGCAAACTACGAAACGCTCCCCAAACATGGCACTCACCCACGCAGACGACTTTTCCGACTTTACACGACGCTCACGCAACGCTCACGCTAGTGACAGCCTTATTTAGAGCTTGACGTCGCACACAAGCGAATGAGCACATTTCGCCTACGACTTAGGCCGCCCTCCTAGTGTGGCTGTTCGGTGTCTGCAGGCAGCGAGGGGCTGCAAGCTTCCTGTGTTCGCGCCTATGTCACCTCTGCTTGCTTGTCAGAGACAGAGTATCGCAAAACATACAAGTCACTCCATGAATTGATTGCTACGGCATCTGTCATCAGCAGTCACAACTAGCAACACCAGTAGCAGCCGACTGCACGTCAAGAATTGGAATGTGCAGTGGGATTTTTGTGAATTCGGCGCAAGGCTGATCTTTGCGACATAGGTTTGAGAATCTTATGGGAACACTTGTACTGTTTCTAAATTATGTGTAGTGGTGGGAGGAGGGTGCTTCGTGCGCATTACAGCACGCTTGCCAATTGTGGCTGCTAATCGTTGGCTCGTATCTGCCTTGACACATTTTCTGGCTGTGAATTATTCCACTTGCATGGCAGTGTGCGCATGTTGGGGTGTTAAAAATTCTGGAGGCGCTGGGTATCGATCCCAGTACCTCTCGCATGCTAAGCGAGCGCTCTACCATCTGAGCTACGCCCCCTGCTGACGAACCGCCCTACATACAGCCATATCAATGACACAGACCCTTGCACTCCCATTATTCCGCTGACAAACACTACTCTCAATGTGTCCGTGAGGGTGTCTTTCAGGTTTCCTGCATTCTGTATCGAATCGTAGTTGGCCAAAATCAAAGTGGCACGCACGACGTCGAAAATAGCGTTCGGCCAACGCTCTGAGGTAGACGAACGTGTTGTCCACTCTCTAGACTTCATTGAGGTTAGGCCGTTATACCTAAGGCAGATTTGCACTCGATGACACCTCGACAACAGCCGGTCCTCACATTTACGTCTTGCTCTCCTTACGTCAGTATACGAGTCTGTGACGCTGGCTTTGCAACATCTTGCGTGCCTTTAGGCTCGCCGCGACCAACACTTACCACGCACTGACCACAAAACATGGAGGCGCCGGGGCTTGAACCCGGGACCTTTCACATGCAAAGCGAACGCTCTACCAACTGAGCTACGCCCCCAAGCACAACCAAGCTGCGCTGTTCTCCGTTCTTTGCTACTCTTATGTGCACGGACACGATGGTTGGTTGGTTTGCAGGGGTGAAGGGACCAGAGTACAAAGGCGCGGACACGTTCACATACGCAAGAGTTCCAAGTAGTTTCGATGCTCTGGTATTACGACTGCAAATTCCGTCCGTTTTTAACGTCTTAAATTGAAGGGACAGTCACAAGTTGCTCCGTTTTCACTCCATGTCGACAATCACACAGCACCTGAGGTAACAAGCACATCTGAAGACCCATTGTGCACTCGACTGTTCATGCCAACTCACTGCCTCGCACTTTACTACTGTGTACCACTCTTGTCGTCCAACTGCAAAAGACTGGGCCACAACAACTTTCCGCGTCTCCATTGCACTGCGCAAACTACGAAACGCTCCCCAAACATGGCACTCACCCACGCAGACGACTTTTCCGACTTTACACGACGCTCACGCAACGCTCACGCTAGTGACAGCCTTATTTAGAGCTTGACGTCGCACACAAGCGAATGAGCACATTTCGCCTACGACTTAGGCCGCCCTCCTAGTGTGGCTGTTCGGTGTCTGCAGGCAGCGAGGGGCTGCAAGCTTCCTGTGTTCGCGCCTATGTCACCTCTGCTTGCTTGTCAGAGACAGAGTATCGCAAAACATACAAGTCACTCCATGAATTGATTGCTACGGCATCTGTCATCAGCAGTCACAACTAGCAACACCAGTAGCAGCCGACTGCACGTCAAGAATTGGAATGTGCAGTGGGATTTTTGTGAATTCGGCGCAAGGCTGATCTTTGCGACATAGGTTTGAGAATCTTATGGGAACACTTGTACTGTTTCTAAATTATGTGTAGTGGTGGGAGGAGGGTGCTTCGTGCGCATTACAGCACGCTTGCCAATTGTGGCTGCTAATCGTTGGCTCGTATCTGCCTTGACACATTTTCTGGCTGTGAATTATTCCACTTGCATGGCAGTGTGCGCATGTTGGGGTGTTAAAAATTCTGGAGGCGCTGGGTATCGATCCCAGTACCTCTCGCATGCTAAGCGAGCGCTCTACCATCTGAGCTACGCCCCCTGCTGACGAACCGCCCTACATACAGCCATATCAATGACACAGACCCTTGCACTCCCATTATTCCGCTGACAAACACTACTCTCAATGTGTCCGTGAGGGTGTCTTTCAGGTTTCCTGCATTCTGTATCGAATCGTAGTTGGCCAAAATCAAAGTGGCACGCACGACGTCGAAAATAGCGTTCGGCCAACGCTCTGAGGTAGACGAACGTGTTGTCCACTCTCTAGACTTCATTGAGGTTAGGCCGTTATACCTAAGGCAGATTTGCACTCGATGACACCTCGACAACAGCCGGTCCTCACATTTACGTCTTGCTCTCCTTACGTCAGTATACGAGTCTGTGACGCTGGCTTTGCAACATCTTGCGTGCCTTTAGGCTCGCCGCGACCAACACTTACCACGCACTGACCACAAAACATGGAGGCGCCGGGGCTTGAACCCGGGACCTTTCACATGCAAAGCGAACGCTCTACCAACTGAGCTACGCCCCCAAGCACAACCAAGCTGCGCTGTTCTCCGTTCTTTGCTACTCTTATGTGCACGGACACGATGGTTGGTTGGTTTGCAGGGGTGAAGGGACCAGAGTACAAAGGCGCGGACACGTTCACATACGCAAGAGTTCCAAGTAGTTTCGATGCTCTGGTATTACGACTGCAAATTCCGTCCGTTTTTAACGTCTTAAATTGAAGGGACAGTCACAAGTTGCTCCGTTTTCACTCCATGTCGACAATCACACAGCACCTGAGGTAACAAGCACATCTGAAGACCCATTGTGCACTCGACTGTTCATGCCAACTCACTGCCTCGCACTTTACTACTGTGTACCACTCTTGTCGTCCAACTGCAAAAGACTGGGCCACAACAACTTTCCGCGTCTCCATTGCACTGCGCAAACTACGAAACGCTCCCCAAACATGGCACTCACCCACGCAGACGACTTTTCCGACTTTACACGACGCTCACGCAACGCTCACGCTAGTGACAGCCTTATTTAGAGCTTGACGTCGCACACAAGCGAATGAGCACATTTCGCCTACGACTTAGGCCGCCCTCCTAGTGTGGCTGTTCGGTGTCTGCAGGCAGCGAGGGGCTGCAAGCTTCCTGTGTTCGCGCCTATGTCACCTCTGCTTGCTTGTCAGAGACAGAGTATCGCAAAACATACAAGTCACTCCATGAATTGATTGCTACGGCATCTGTCATCAGCAGTCACAACTAGCAACACCAGTAGCAGCCGACTGCACGTCAAGAATTGGAATGTGCAGTGGGATTTTTGTGAATTCGGCGCAAGGCTGATCTTTGCGACATAGGTTTGAGAATCTTATGGGAACACTTGTACTGTTTCTAAATTATGTGTAGTGGTGGGAGGAGGGTGCTTCGTGCGCATTACAGCACGCTTGCCAATTGTGGCTGCTAATCGTTGGCTCGTATCTGCCTTGACACATTTTCTGGCTGTGAATTATTCCACTTGCATGGCAGTGTGCGCATGTTGGGGTGTTAAAAATTCTGGAGGCGCTGGGTATCGATCCCAGTACCTCTCGCATGCTAAGCGAGCGCTCTACCATCTGAGCTACGCCCCCTGCTGACGAACCGCCCTACATACAGCCATATCAATGACACAGACCCTTGCACTCCCATTATTCCGCTGACAAACACTACTCTCAATGTGTCCGTGAGGGTGTCTTTCAGGTTTCCTGCATTCTGTATCGAATCGTAGTTGGCCAAAATCAAAGTGGCACGCACGACGTCGAAAATAGCGTTCGGCCAACGCTCTGAGGTAGACGAACGTGTTGTCCACTCTCTAGACTTCATTGAGGTTAGGCCGTTATACCTAAGGCAGATTTGCACTCGATGACACCTCGACAACAGCCGGTCCTCACATTTACGTCTTGCTCTCCTTACGTCAGTATACGAGTCTGTGACGCTGGCTTTGCAACATCTTGCGTGCCTTTAGGCTCGCCGCGACCAACACTTACCACGCACTGACCACAAAACATGGAGGCGCCGGGGCTTGAACCCGGGACCTTTCACATGCAAAGCGAACGCTCTACCAACTGAGCTACGCCCCCAAGCACAACCAAGCTGCGCTGTTCTCCGTTCTTTGCTACTCTTATGTGCACGGACACGATGGTTGGTTGGTTTGCAGGGGTGAAGGGACCAGAGTACAAAGGCGCGGACACGTTCACATACGCAAGAGTTCCAAGTAGTTTCGATGCTCTGGTATTACGACTGCAAATTCCGTCCGTTTTTAACGTCTTAAATTGAAGGGACAGTCACAAGTTGCTCCGTTTTCACTCCATGTCGACAATCACACAGCACCTGAGGTAACAAGCACATCTGAAGACCCATTGTGCACTCGACTGTTCATGCCAACTCACTGCCTCGCACTTTACTACTGTGTACCACTCTTGTCGTCCAACTGCAAAAGACTGGGCCACAACAACTTTCCGCGTCTCCATTGCACTGCGCAAACTACGAAACGCTCCCCAAACATGGCACTCACCCACGCAGACGACTTTTCCGACTTTACACGACGCTCACGCAACGCTCACGCTAGTGACAGCCTTATTTAGAGCTTGACGTCGCACACAAGCGAATGAGCACATTTCGCCTACGACTTAGGCCGCCCTCCTAGTGTGGCTGTTCGGTGTCTGCAGGCAGCGAGGGGCTGCAAGCTTCCTGTGTTCGCGCCTATGTCACCTCTGCTTGCTTGTCAGAGACAGAGTATCGCAAAACATACAAGTCACTCCATGAATTGATTGCTACGGCATCTGTCATCAGCAGTCACAACTAGCAACACCAGTAGCAGCCGACTGCACGTCAAGAATTGGAATGTGCAGTGGGATTTTTGTGAATTCGGCGCAAGGCTGATCTTTGCGACATAGGTTTGAGAATCTTATGGGAACACTTGTACTGTTTCTAAATTATGTGTAGTGGTGGGAGGAGGGTGCTTCGTGCGCATTACAGCACGCTTGCCAATTGTGGCTGCTAATCGTTGGCTCGTATCTGCCTTGACACATTTTCTGGCTGTGAATTATTCCACTTGCATGGCAGTGTGCGCATGTTGGGGTGTTAAAAATTCTGGAGGCGCTGGGTATCGATCCCAGTACCTCTCGCATGCTAAGCGAGCGCTCTACCATCTGAGCTACGCCCCCTGCTGACGAACCGCCCTACATACAGCCATATCAATGACACAGACCCTTGCACTCCCATTATTCCGCTGACAAACACTACTCTCAATGTGTCCGTGAGGGTGTCTTTCAGGTTTCCTGCATTCTGTATCGAATCGTAGTTGGCCAAAATCAAAGTGGCACGCACGACGTCGAAAATAGCGTTCGGCCAACGCTCTGAGGTAGACGAACGTGTTGTCCACTCTCTAGACTTCATTGAGGTTAGGCCGTTATACCTAAGGCAGATTTGCACTCGATGACACCTCGACAACAGCCGGTCCTCACATTTACGTCTTGCTCTCCTTACGTCAGTATACGAGTCTGTGACGCTGGCTTTGCAACATCTTGCGTGCCTTTAGGCTCGCCGCGACCAACACTTACCACGCACTGACCACAAAACATGGAGGCGCCGGGGCTTGAACCCGGGACCTTTCACATGCAAAGCGAACGCTCTACCAACTGAGCTACGCCCCCAAGCACAACCAAGCTGCGCTGTTCTCCGTTCTTTGCTACTCTTATGTGCACGGACACGATGGTTGGTTGGTTTGCAGGGGTGAAGGGACCAGAGTACAAAGGCGCGGACACGTTCACATACGCAAGAGTTCCAAGTAGTTTCGATGCTCTGGTATTACGACTGCAAATTCCGTCCGTTTTTAACGTCTTAAATTGAAGGGACAGTCACAAGTTGCTCCGTTTTCACTCCATGTCGACAATCACACAGCACCTGAGGTAACAAGCACATCTGAAGACCCATTGTGCACTCGACTGTTCATGCCAACTCACTGCCTCGCACTTTACTACTGTGTACCACTCTTGTCGTCCAACTGCAAAAGACTGGGCCACAACAACTTTCCGCGTCTCCATTGCACTGCGCAAACTACGAAACGCTCCCCAAACATGGCACTCACCCACGCAGACGACTTTTCCGACTTTACACGACGCTCACGCAACGCTCACGCTAGTGACAGCCTTATTTAGAGCTTGACGTCGCACACAAGCGAATGAGCACATTTCGCCTACGACTTAGGCCGCCCTCCTAGTGTGGCTGTTCGGTGTCTGCAGGCAGCGAGGGGCTGCAAGCTTCCTGTGTTCGCGCCTATGTCACCTCTGCTTGCTTGTCAGAGACAGAGTATCGCAAAACATACAAGTCACTCCATGAATTGATTGCTACGGCATCTGTCATCAGCAGTCACAACTAGCAACACCAGTAGCAGCCGACTGCACGTCAAGAATTGGAATGTGCAGTGGGATTTTTGTGAATTCGGCGCAAGGCTGATCTTTGCGACATAGGTTTGAGAATCTTATGGGAACACTTGTACTGTTTCTAAATTATGTGTAGTGGTGGGAGGAGGGTGCTTCGTGCGCATTACAGCACGCTTGCCAATTGTGGCTGCTAATCGTTGGCTCGTATCTGCCTTGACACATTTTCTGGCTGTGAATTATTCCACTTGCATGGCAGTGTGCGCATGTTGGGGTGTTAAAAATTCTGGAGGCGCTGGGTATCGATCCCAGTACCTCTCGCATGCTAAGCGAGCGCTCTACCATCTGAGCTACGCCCCCTGCTGACGAACCGCCCTACATACAGCCATATCAATGACACAGACCCTTGCACTCCCATTATTCCGCTGACAAACACTACTCTCAATGTGTCCGTGAGGGTGTCTTTCAGGTTTCCTGCATTCTGTATCGAATCGTAGTTGGCCAAAATCAAAGTGGCACGCACGACGTCGAAAATAGCGTTCGGCCAACGCTCTGAGGTAGACGAACGTGTTGTCCACTCTCTAGACTTCATTGAGGTTAGGCCGTTATACCTAAGGCAGATTTGCACTCGATGACACCTCGACAACAGCCGGTCCTCACATTTACGTCTTGCTCTCCTTACGTCAGTATACGAGTCTGTGACGCTGGCTTTGCAACATCTTGCGTGCCTTTAGGCTCGCCGCGACCAACACTTACCACGCACTGACCACAAAACATGGAGGCGCCGGGGCTTGAACCCGGGACCTTTCACATGCAAAGCGAACGCTCTACCAACTGAGCTACGCCCCCAAGCACAACCAAGCTGCGCTGTTCTCCGTTCTTTGCTACTCTTATGTGCACGGACACGATGGTTGGTTGGTTTGCAGGGGTGAAGGGACCAGAGTACAAAGGCGCGGACACGTTCACATACGCAAGAGTTCCAAGTAGTTTCGATGCTCTGGTATTACGACTGCAAATTCCGTCCGTTTTTAACGTCTTAAATTGAAGGGACAGTCACAAGTTGCTCCGTTTTCACTCCATGTCGACAATCACACAGCACCTGAGGTAACAAGCACATCTGAAGACCCATTGTGCACTCGACTGTTCATGCCAACTCACTGCCTCGCACTTTACTACTGTGTACCACTCTTGTCGTCCAACTGCAAAAGACTGGGCCACAACAACTTTCCGCGTCTCCATTGCACTGCGCAAACTACGAAACGCTCCCCAAACATGGCACTCACCCACGCAGACGACTTTTCCGACTTTACACGACGCTCACGCAACGCTCACGCTAGTGACAGCCTTATTTAGAGCTTGACGTCGCACACAAGCGAATGAGCACATTTCGCCTACGACTTAGGCCGCCCTCCTAGTGTGGCTGTTCGGTGTCTGCAGGCAGCGAGGGGCTGCAAGCTTCCTGTGTTCGCGCCTATGTCACCTCTGCTTGCTTGTCAGAGACAGAGTATCGCAAAACATACAAGTCACTCCATGAATTGATTGCTACGGCATCTGTCATCAGCAGTCACAACTAGCAACACCAGTAGCAGCCGACTGCACGTCAAGAATTGGAATGTGCAGTGGGATTTTTGTGAATTCGGCGCAAGGCTGATCTTTGCGACATAGGTTTGAGAATCTTATGGGAACACTTGTACTGTTTCTAAATTATGTGTAGTGGTGGGAGGAGGGTGCTTCGTGCGCATTACAGCACGCTTGCCAATTGTGGCTGCTAATCGTTGGCTCGTATCTGCCTTGACACATTTTCTGGCTGTGAATTATTCCACTTGCATGGCAGTGTGCGCATGTTGGGGTGTTAAAAATTCTGGAGGCGCTGGGTATCGATCCCAGTACCTCTCGCATGCTAAGCGAGCGCTCTACCATCTGAGCTACGCCCCCTGCTGACGAACCGCCCTACATACAGCCATATCAATGACACAGACCCTTGCACTCCCATTATTCCGCTGACAAACACTACTCTCAATGTGTCCGTGAGGGTGTCTTTCAGGTTTCCTGCATTCTGTATCGAATCGTAGTTGGCCAAAATCAAAGTGGCACGCACGACGTCGAAAATAGCGTTCGGCCAACGCTCTGAGGTAGACGAACGTGTTGTCCACTCTCTAGACTTCATTGAGGTTAGGCCGTTATACCTAAGGCAGATTTGCACTCGATGACACCTCGACAACAGCCGGTCCTCACATTTACGTCTTGCTCTCCTTACGTCAGTATACGAGTCTGTGACGCTGGCTTTGCAACATCTTGCGTGCCTTTAGGCTCGCCGCGACCAACACTTACCACGCACTGACCACAAAACATGGAGGCGCCGGGGCTTGAACCCGGGACCTTTCACATGCAAAGCGAACGCTCTACCAACTGAGCTACGCCCCCAAGCACAACCAAGCTGCGCTGTTCTCCGTTCTTTGCTACTCTTATGTGCACGGACACGATGGTTGGTTGGTTTGCAGGGGTGAAGGGACCAGAGTACAAAGGCGCGGACACGTTCACATACGCAAGAGTTCCAAGTAGTTTCGATGCTCTGGTATTACGACTGCAAATTCCGTCCGTTTTTAACGTCTTAAATTGAAGGGACAGTCACAAGTTGCTCCGTTTTCACTCCATGTCGACAATCACACAGCACCTGAGGTAACAAGCACATCTGAAGACCCATTGTGCACTCGACTGTTCATGCCAACTCACTGCCTCGCACTTTACTACTGTGTACCACTCTTGTCGTCCAACTGCAAAAGACTGGGCCACAACAACTTTCCGCGTCTCCATTGCACTGCGCAAACTACGAAACGCTCCCCAAACATGGCACTCACCCACGCAGACGACTTTTCCGACTTTACACGACGCTCACGCTAGTGACAGCCTTATTTAGAGCTTGACGTCGCACACAAGCGAATGAGCACATTTCGCCTACGACTTAGGCCGCCCTCCTAGTGTGGCTGTTCGGTGTCTGCAGGCAGCGAGGGGCTGCAAGCTTCCTGTGTTCGCGCCTATGTCACCTCTGCTTGCTTGTCAGAGACAGAGTATCGCAAAACATACAAGTCACTCCATGAATTGATTGCTACGGCATCTGTCATCAGCAGTCACAACTAGCAACACCAGTAGCAGCCGACTGCACGTCAAGAATTGGAATGTGCAGTGGGATTTTTGTGAATTCGGCGCAAGGCTGATCTTTGCGACATAGGTTTGAGAATCTTATGGGAACACTTGTACTGTTTCTAAATTATGTGTAGTGGTGGGAGGAGGGTGCTTCGTGCGCATTACAGCACGCTTGCCAATTGTGGCTGCTAATCGTTGGCTCGTATCTGCCTTGACACATTTTCTGGCTGTGAATTATTCCACTTGCATGGCAGTGTGCGCATGTTGGGGTGTTAAAAATTCTGGAGGCGCTGGGTATCGATCCCAGTACCTCTCGCATGCTAAGCGAGCGCTCTACCATCTGAGCTACGCCCCCTGCTGACGAACCGCCCTACATACAGCCATATCAATGACACAGACCCTTGCACTCCCATTATTCCGCTGACAAACACTACTCTCAATGTGTCCGTGAGGGTGTCTTTCAGGTTTCCTGCATTCTGTATCGAATCGTAGTTGGCCAAAATCAAAGTGGCACGCACGACGTCGAAAATAGCGTTCGGCCAACGCTCTGAGGTAGACGAACGTGTTGTCCACTCTCTAGACTTCATTGAGGTTAGGCCGTTATACCTAAGGCAGATTTGCACTCGATGACACCTCGACAACAGCCGGTCCTCACATTTACGTCTTGCTCTCCTTACGTCAGTATACGAGTCTGTGACGCTGGCTTTGCAACATCTTGCGTGCCTTTAGGCTCGCCGCGACCAACACTTACCACGCACTGACCACAAAACATGGAGGCGCCGGGGCTTGAACCCGGGACCTTTCACATGCAAAGCGAACGCTCTACCAACTGAGCTACGCCCCCAAGCACAACCAAGCTGCGCTGTTCTCCGTTCTTTGCTACTCTTATGTGCACGGACACGATGGTTGGTTGGTTTGCAGGGGTGAAGGGACCAGAGTACAAAGGCGCGGACACGTTCACATACGCAAGAGTTCCAAGTAGTTTCGATGCTCTGGTATTACGACTGCAAATTCCGTCCGTTTTTAACGTCTTAAATTGAAGGGACAGTCACAAGTTGCTCCGTTTTCACTCCATGTCGACAATCACACAGCACCTGAGGTAACAAGCACATCTGAAGACCCATTGTGCACTCGACTGTTCATGCCAACTCACTGCCTCGCACTTTACTACTGTGTACCACTCTTGTCGTCCAACTGCAAAAGACTGGGCCACAACAACTTTCCGCGTCTCCATTGCACTGCGCAAACTACGAAACGCTCCCCAAACATGGCACTCACCCACGCAGACGACTTTTCCGACTTTACACGACGCTCACGCTAGTGACAGCCTTATTTAGAGCTTGACGTCGCACACAAGCGAATGAGCACATTTCGCCTACGACTTAGGCCGCCCTCCTAGTGTGGCTGTTCGGTGTCTGCAGGCAGCGAGGGGCTGCAAGCTTCCTGTGTTCGCGCCTATGTCACCTCTGCTTGCTTGTCAGAGACAGAGTATCGCAAAACATACAAGTCACTCCATGAATTGATTGCTACGGCATCTGTCATCAGCAGTCACAACTAGCAACACCAGTAGCAGCCGACTGCACGTCAAGAATTGGAATGTGCAGTGGGATTTTTGTGAATTCGGCGCAAGGCTGATCTTTGCGACATAGGTTTGAGAATCTTATGGGAACACTTGTACTGTTTCTAAATTATGTGTAGTGGTGGGAGGAGGGTGCTTCGTGCGCATTACAGCACGCTTGCCAATTGTGGCTGCTAATCGTTGGCTCGTATCTGCCTTGACACATTTTCTGGCTGTGAATTATTCCACTTGCATGGCAGTGTGCGCATGTTGGGGTGTTAAAAATTCTGGAGGCGCTGGGTATCGATCCCAGTACCTCTCGCATGCTAAGCGAGCGCTCTACCATCTGAGCTACGCCCCCTGCTGACGAACCGCCCTACATACAGCCATATCAATGACACAGACCCTTGCACTCCCATTATTCCGCTGACAAACACTACTCTCAATGTGTCCGTGAGGGTGTCTTTCAGGTTTCCTGCATTCTGTATCGAATCGTAGTTGGCCAAAATCAAAGTGGCACGCACGACGTCGAAAATAGCGTTCGGCCAACGCTCTGAGGTAGACGAACGTGTTGTCCACTCTCTAGACTTCATTGAGGTTAGGCCGTTATACCTAAGGCAGATTTGCACTCGATGACACCTCGACAACAGCCGGTCCTCACATTTACGTCTTGCTCTCCTTACGTCAGTATACGAGTCTGTGACGCTGGCTTTGCAACATCTTGCGTGCCTTTAGGCTCGCCGCGACCAACACTTACCACGCACTGACCACAAAACATGGAGGCGCCGGGGCTTGAACCCGGGACCTTTCACATGCAAAGCGAACGCTCTACCAACTGAGCTACGCCCCCAAGCACAACCAAGCTGCGCTGTTCTCCGTTCTTTGCTACTCTTATGTGCACGGACACGATGGTTGGTTGGTTTGCAGGGGTGAAGGGACCAGAGTACAAAGGCGCGGACACGTTCACATACGCAAGAGTTCCAAGTAGTTTCGATGCTCTGGTATTACGACTGCAAATTCCGTCCGTTTTTAACGTCTTAAATTGAAGGGACAGTCACAAGTTGCTCCGTTTTCACTCCATGTCGACAATCACACAGCACCTGAGGTAACAAGCACATCTGAAGACCCATTGTGCACTCGACTGTTCATGCCAACTCACTGCCTCGCACTTTACTACTGTGTACCACTCTTGTCGTCCAACTGCAAAAGACTGGGCCACAACAACTTTCCGCGTCTCCATTGCACTGCGCAAACTACGAAACGCTCCCCAAACATGGCACTCACCCACGCAGACGACTTTTCCGACTTTACACGACGCTCACGCAACGCTCACGCTAGTGACAGCCTTATTTAGAGCTTGACGTCGCACACAAGCGAATGAGCACATTTCGCCTACGACTTAGGCCGCCCTCCTAGTGTGGCTGTTCGGTGTCTGCAGGCAGCGAGGGGCTGCAAGCTTCCTGTGTTCGCGCCTATGTCACCTCTGCTTGCTTGTCAGAGACAGAGTATCGCAAAACATACAAGTCACTCCATGAATTGATTGCTACGGCATCTGTCATCAGCAGTCACAACTAGCAACACCAGTAGCAGCCGACTGCACGTCAAGAATTGGAATGTGCAGTGGGATTTTTGTGAATTCGGCGCAAGGCTGATCTTTGCGACATAGGTTTGAGAATCTTATGGGAACACTTGTACTGTTTCTAAATTATGTGTAGTGGTGGGAGGAGGGTGCTTCGTGCGCATTACAGCACGCTTGCCAATTGTGGCTGCTAATCGTTGGCTCGTATCTGCCTTGACACATTTTCTGGCTGTGAATTATTCCACTTGCATGGCAGTGTGCGCATGTTGGGGTGTTAAAAATTCTGGAGGCGCTGGGTATCGATCCCAGTACCTCTCGCATGCTAAGCGAGCGCTCTACCATCTGAGCTACGCCCCCTGCTGACGAACCGCCCTACATACAGCCATATCAATGACACAGACCCTTGCACTCCCATTATTCCGCTGACAAACACTACTCTCAATGTGTCCGTGAGGGTGTCTTTCAGGTTTCCTGCATTCTGTATCGAATCGTAGTTGGCCAAAATCAAAGTGGCACGCACGACGTCGAAAATAGCGTTCGGCCAACGCTCTGAGGTAGACGAACGTGTTGTCCACTCTCTAGACTTCATTGAGGTTAGGCCGTTATACCTAAGGCAGATTTGCACTCGATGACACCTCGACAACAGCCGGTCCTCACATTTACGTCTTGCTCTCCTTACGTCAGTATACGAGTCTGTGACGCTGGCTTTGCAACATCTTGCGTGCCTTTAGGCTCGCCGCGACCAACACTTACCACGCACTGACCACAAAACATGGAGGCGCCGGGGCTTGAACCCGGGACCTTTCACATGCAAAGCGAACGCTCTACCAACTGAGCTACGCCCCCAAGCACAACCAAGCTGCGCTGTTCTCCGTTCTTTGCTACTCTTATGTGCACGGACACGATGGTTGGTTGGTTTGCAGGGGTGAAGGGACCAGAGTACAAAGGCGCGGACACGTTCACATACGCAAGAGTTCCAAGTAGTTTCGATGCTCTGGTATTACGACTGCAAATTCCGTCCGTTTTTAACGTCTTAAATTGAAGGGACAGTCACAAGTTGCTCCGTTTTCACTCCATGTCGACAATCACACAGCACCTGAGGTAACAAGCACATCTGAAGACCCATTGTGCACTCGACTGTTCATGCCAACTCACTGCCTCGCACTTTACTACTGTGTACCACTCTTGTCGTCCAACTGCAAAAGACTGGGCCACAACAACTTTCCGCGTCTCCATTGCACTGCGCAAACTACGAAACGCTCCCCAAACATGGCACTCACCCACGCAGACGACTTTTCCGACTTTACACGACGCTCACGCAACGCTCACGCTAGTGACAGCCTTATTTAGAGCTTGACGTCGCACACAAGCGAATGAGCACATTTCGCCTACGACTTAGGCCGCCCTCCTAGTGTGGCTGTTCGGTGTCTGCAGGCAGCGAGGGGCTGCAAGCTTCCTGTGTTCGCGCCTATGTCACCTCTGCTTGCTTGTCAGAGACAGAGTATCGCAAAACATACAAGTCACTCCATGAATTGATTGCTACGGCATCTGTCATCAGCAGTCACAACTAGCAACACCAGTAGCAGCCGACTGCACGTCAAGAATTGGAATGTGCAGTGGGATTTTTGTGAATTCGGCGCAAGGCTGATCTTTGCGACATAGGTTTGAGAATCTTATGGGAACACTTGTACTGTTTCTAAATTATGTGTAGTGGTGGGAGGAGGGTGCTTCGTGCGCATTACAGCACGCTTGCCAATTGTGGCTGCTAATCGTTGGCTCGTATCTGCCTTGACACATTTTCTGGCTGTGAATTATTCCACTTGCATGGCAGTGTGCGCATGTTGGGGTGTTAAAAATTCTGGAGGCGCTGGGTATCGATCCCAGTACCTCTCGCATGCTAAGCGAGCGCTCTACCATCTGAGCTACGCCCCCTGCTGACGAACCGCCCTACATACAGCCATATCAATGACACAGACCCTTGCATTCCCATTATTCCGCTGACAAACACTACTCTCAATGTGTCCGTGAGGGTGTCTTTCAGGTTTCCTGCATTCTGTATCGAATCGTAGTTGGCCAAAATCAAAGTGGCACGCACGACGTCGAAAATAGCGTTCGGCCAACGCTCTGAGGTAGACGAACGTGTTGTCCACTCTCTAGACTTCATTGAGGTTAGGCCGTTATACCTAAGGCAGATTTGCACTCGATGACACCTCGACAACAGCCGGTCCTCACATTTACGTCTTGCTCTCCTTACGTCAGTATACGAGTCTGTGACGCTGGCTTTGCAACATCTTGCGTGCCTTTAGGCTCGCCGCGACCAACACTTACCACGCACTGACCACAAAACATGGAGGCGCCGGGGCTTGAACCCGGGACCTTTCACATGCAAAGCGAACGCTCTACCAACTGAGCTACGCCCCCAAGCACAACCAAGCTGCGCTGTTCTCCGTTCTTTGCTACTCTTATGTGCACGGACACGATGGTTGGTTGGTTTGCAGGGGTGAAGGGACCAGAGTACAAAGGCGCGGACACGTTCACATACGCAAGAGTTCCAAGTAGTTTCGATGCTCTGGTATTACGACTGCAAATTCCGTCCGTTTTTAACGTCTTAAATTGAAGGGACAGTCACAAGTTGCTCCGTTTTCACTCCATGTCGACAATCACACAGCACCTGAGGTAACAAGCACATCTGAAGACCCATTGTGCACTCGACTGTTCATGCCAACTCACTGCCTCGCACTTTACTACTGTGTACCACTCTTGTCGTCCAACTGCAAAAGACTGGGCCACAACAACTTTCCGCGTCTCCATTGCACTGCGCAAACTACGAAACGCTCCCCAAACATGGCACTCACCCACGCAGACGACTTTTCCGACTTTACACGACGCTCACGCAACGCTCACGCTAGTGACAGCCTTATTTAGAGCTTTACGTCGCACACAAGCGAATGAGCACATTTCGCCTACGACTTAGGCCGCCCTCCTAGTGTGGCTGTTCGGTGTCTGCAGGCAGCGAGGGGCTGCAAGCTTCCTGTGTTCGCGCCTATGTCACCTCTGCTTGCTTGTCAGAGACAGAGTATCGCAAAACATACAAGTCACTCCATGAATTGATTGCTACGGCATCTGTCATCAGCAGTCACAACTAGCAACACCAGTAGCAGCCGACTGCACGTCAAGAATTGGAATGTGCAGTGGGATTTTTGTGAATTCGGCGCAAGGCTGATCTTTGCGACATAGGTTTGAGAATCTTATGGGAACACTTGTACTGTTTCTAAATTATGTGTAGTGGTGGGAGGAGGGTGCTTCGTGCGCATTACAGCACGCTTGCCAATTGTGGCTGCTAATCGTTGGCTCGTATCTGCCTTGACACATTTTCTGGCTGTGAATTATTCCACTTGCATGGCAGTGTGCGCATGTTGGGGTGTTAAAAATTCTGGAGGCGCTGGGTATCGATCCCAGTACCTCTCGCATGCTAAGCGAGCGCTCTACCATCTGAGCTACGCCCCCTGCTGACGAACCGCGCTACATACAGCCATATCAATGACACAGACCCTTGCACTCCCATTATTCCGCTGACAAACACTACTCTCAATGTGTCCGTGAGGGTGTCTTTCAGGTTTCCTGCATTCTGTATCGAATCGTAGTTGGCCAAAATCAAAGTGGCACGCACGACGTCGAAAATAGCG
The DNA here is from genome assembly GCF_021461385.2 of Schistocerca piceifrons. Lineage (NCBI taxonomy): Eukaryota > Metazoa > Arthropoda > Insecta > Orthoptera > Acrididae > Schistocerca > Schistocerca piceifrons. Next base: position 41,668 of record NW_025727005.1, on the reverse strand, counting down.
TTCGGCCAACGCTCTGAGGTAGACGAACGTGTTGTCCACTCTCTAGACTTCATTGAGGTTAGGCCGTTATACCTAAGGCAGATTTGCACTCGATGACACCTCGACAACAGCCGGTCCTCACATTTACGTCTTGCTCTCCTTACGTCAGTATACGAGTCTGTGACGCTGGCTTTGCAACATCTTGCGTGCCTTTAGGCTCGCCGCGACCAACACTTACCACGCACTGACCACAAAACATGGAGGCGCCGGGGCTTGAACCCGGGACCTTTCACATGCAAAGCGAACGCTCTACCAACTGAGCTACGCCCCCAAGCACAACCAAGCTGCGCTGTTCTCCGTTCTTTGCTACTCTTATGTGCACGGACACGATGGTTGGTTGGTTTGCAGGGGTGAAGGGACCAGAGTACAAAGGCGCGGACACGTTCACATACGCAAGAGTTCCAAGTAGTTTCGATGCTCTGGTATTACGACTGCAAATTCCGTCCGTTTTTAACGTCTTAAATTGAAGGGACAGTCACAAGTTGCTCCGTTTTCACTCCATGTCGACAATCACACAGCACCTGAGGTAACAAGCACATCTGAAGACCCATTGTGCACTCGACTGTTCATGCCAACTCACTGCCTCGCACTTTACTACTGTGTACCACTCTTGTCGTCCAACTGCAAAAGACTGGGCCACAACAACTTTCCGCGTCTCCATTGCACTGCGCAAACTACGAAACGCTCCCCAAACATGGCACTCACCCACGCAGACGACTTTTCCGACTTTACACGACGCTCACGCAACGCTCACGCTAGTGACAGCCTTATTTAGAGCTTGACGTCGCACACAAGCGAATGAGCACATTTCGCCTACGACTTAGGCCGCCCTCCTAGTGTGGCTGTTCGGTGTCTGCAGGCAGCGAGGGGCTGCAAGCTTCCTGTGTTCGCGCCTATGTCACCTCTGCTTGCTTGTCAGAGACAGAGTATCGCAAAACATACAAGTCACTCCATGAATTGATTGCTACGGCATCTGTCATCAGCAGTCACAACTAGCAACACCAGTAGCAGCCGACTGCACGTCAAGAATTGGAATGTGCAGTGGGATTTTTGTGAATTCGGCGCAAGGCTGATCTTTGCGACATAGGTTTGAGAATCTTATGGGAACACTTGTACTGTTTCTAAATTATGTGTAGTGGTGGGAGGAGGGTGCTTCGTGCGCATTACAGCACGCTTGCCAATTGTGGCTGCTAATCGTTGGCTCGTATCTGCCTTGACACATTTTCTGGCTGTGAATTATTCCACTTGCATGGCAGTGTGCGCATGTTGGGGTGTTAAAAATTCTGGAGGCGCTGGGTATCGATCCCAGTACCTCTCGCATGCTAAGCGAGCGCTCTACCATCTGAGCTACGCCCCCTGCTGACGAACCGCCCTACATACAGCCATATCAATGACACAGACCCTTGCACTCCCATTATTCCGCTGACAAACACTACTCTCAATGTGTCCGTGAGGGTGTCTTTCAGGTTTCCTGCATTCTGTATCGAATCGTAGTTGGCCAAAATCAAAGTGGCACGCACGACGTCGAAAATAGCGTTCGGCCAACGCTCTGAGGTAGACGAACGTGTTGTCCACTCTCTAGACTTCATTGAGGTTAGGCCGTTATACCTAAGGCAGATTTGCACTCGATGACACCTCGACAACAGCCGGTCCTCACATTTACGTCTTGCTCTCCTTACGTCAGTATACGAGTCTGTGACGCTGGCTTTGCAACATCTTGCGTGCCTTTAGGCTCGCCGCGACCAACACTTACCACGCACTGACCACAAAACATGGAGGCGCCGGGGCTTGAACCCGGGACCTTTCACATGCAAAGCGAACGCTCTACCAACTGAGCTACGCCCCCAAGCACAACCAAGCTGCGCTGTTCTCCGTTCTTTGCTACTCTTATGTGCACGGACACGATGGTTGGTTGGTTTGCAGGGGTGAAGGGACCAGAGTACAAAGGCGCGGACACGTTCACATACGCAAGAGTTCCAAGTAGTTTCGATGCTCTGGTATTACGACTGCAAATTCCGTCCGTTTTTAACGTCTTAAATTGAAGGGACAGTCACAAGTTGCTCCGTTTTCACTCCATGTCGACAATCACACAGCACCTGAGGTAACAAGCACATCTGAAGACCCATTGTGCACTCGACTGTTCATGCCAACTCACTGCCTCGCACTTTACTACTGTGTACCACTCTTGTCGTCCAACTGCAAAAGACTGGGCCACAACAACTTTCCGCGTCTCCATTGCACTGCGCAAACTACGAAACGCTCCCCAAACATGGCACTCACCCACGCAGACGACTTTTCCGACTTTACACGACGCTCACGCAACGCTCACGCTAGTGACAGCCTTATTTAGAGCTTTACGTCGCACACAAGCGAATGAGCACATTTCGCCTACGACTTAGGCCGCCCTCCTAGTGTGGCTGTTCGGTGTCTGCAGGCAGCGAGGGGCTGCAAGCTTCCTGTGTTCGCGCCTATGTCACCTCTGCTTGCTTGTCAGAGACAGAGTATCGCAAAACATACAAGTCACTCCATGAATTGATTGCTACGGCATCTGTCATCAGCAGTCACAACTAGCAACACCAGTAGCAGCCGACTGCACGTCAAGAATTGGAATGTGCAGTGGGATTTTTGTGAATTCGGCGCAAGGCTGATCTTTGCGACATAGGTTTGAGAATCTTATGGGAACACTTGTACTGTTTCTAAATTATGTGTAGTGGTGGGAGGAGGGTGCTTCGTGCGCATTACAGCACGCTTGCCAATTGTGGCTGCTAATCGTTGGCTCGTATCTGCCTTGACACATTTTCTGGCTGTGAATTATTCCACTTGCATGGCAGTGTGCGCATGTTGGGGTGTTAAAAATTCTGGAGGCGCTGGGTATCGATCCCAGTACCTCTCGCATGCTAAGCGAGCGCTCTACCATCTGAGCTACGCCCCCTGCTGACGAACCGCGCTACATACAGCCATATCAATGACACAGACCCTTGCACTCCCATTATTCCGCTGACAAACACTACTCTCAATGTGTCCGTGAGGGTGTCTTTCAGGTTTCCTGCATTCTGTATCGAATCGTAGTTGGCCAAAATCAAAGTGGCACGCACGACGTCGAAAATAGCGTTCGGCCAACGCTCTGAGGTAGACGAACGTGTTGTCCACTCTCTAGACTTCATTGAGGTTAGGCCGTTATACCTAAGGCAGATTTGCACTCGATGACACCTCGACAACAGCCGGTCCTCACATTTACGTCTTGCTCTCCTTACGTCAGTATACGAGTCTGTGACGCTGGCTTTGCAACATCTTGCGTGCCTTTAGGCTCGCCGCGACCAACACTTACCACGCACTGACCACAAAACATGGAGGCGCCGGGGCTTGAACCCGGGACCTTTCACATGCAAAGCGAACGCTCTACCAACTGAGCTACGCCCCCAAGCACAACCAAGCTGCGCTGTTCTCCGTTCTTTGCTACTCTTATGTGCACGGACACGATGGTTGGTTGGTTTGCAGGGGTGAAGGGACCAGAGTACAAAGGCGCGGACACGTTCACATACGCAAGAGTTCCAAGTAGTTTCGATGCTCTGGTATTACGACTGCAAATTCCGTCCGTTTTTAACGTCTTAAATTGAAGGGACAGTCACAAGTTGCTCCGTTTTCACTCCATGTCGACAATCACACAGCACCTGAGGTAACAAGCACATCTGAAGACCCATTGTGCACTCGACTGTTCATGCCAACTCACTGCCTCGCACTTTACTACTGTGTACCACTCTTGTCGTCCAACTGCAAAAGACTGGGCCACAACAACTTTCCGCGTCTCCATTGCACTGCGCAAACTACGAAACGCTCCCCAAACATGGCACTCACCCACGCAGACGACTTTTCCGACTTTACACGACGCTCACGCAACGCTCACGCTAGTGACAGCCTTATTTAGAGCTTGACGTCGCACACAAGCGAATGAGCACATTTCGCCTACGACTTAGGCCGCCCTCCTAGTGTGGCTGTTCGGTGTCTGCAGGCAGCGAGGGGCTGCAAGCTTCCTGTGTTCGCGCCTATGTCACCTCTGCTTGCTTGTCAGAGACAGAGTATCGCAAAACATACAAGTCACTCCATGAATTGATTGCTACGGCATCTGTCATCAGCAGTCACAACTAGCAACACCAGTAGCAGCCGACTGCACGTCAAGAATTGGAATGTGCAGTGGGATTTTTGTGAATTCGGCGCAAGGCTGATCTTTGCGACATAGGTTTGAGAATCTTATGGGAACACTTGTACTGTTTCTAAATTATGTGTAGTGGTGGGAGGAGGGTGCTTCGTGCGCATTACAGCACGCTTGCCAATTGTGGCTGCTAATCGTTGGCTCGTATCTGCCTTGACACATTTTCTGGCTGTGAATTATTCCACTTGCATGGCAGTGTGCGCATGTTGGGGTGTTAAAAATTCTGGAGGCGCTGGGTATCGATCCCAGTACCTCTCGCATGCTAAGCGAGCGCTCTACCATCTGAGCTACGCCCCCTGCTGACGAACCGCCCTACATACAGCCATATCAATGACACAGACCCTTGCACTCCCATTATTCCGCTGACAAACACTACTCTCAATGTGTCCGTGAGGGTGTCTTTCAGGTTTCCTGCATTCTGTATCGAATCGTAGTTGGCCAAAATCAAAGTGGCACGCACGACGTCGAAAATAGCGTTCGGCCAACGCTCTGAGGTAGACGAACGTGTTGTCCACTCTCTAGACTTCATTGAGGTTAGGCCGTTATACCTAAGGCAGATTTGCACTCGATGACACCTCGACAACAGCCGGTCCTCACATTTACGTCTTGCTCTCCTTACGTCAGTATACGAGTCTGTGACGCTGGCTTTGCAACATCTTGCGTGCCTTTAGGCTCGCCGCGACCAACACTTACCACGCACTGACCACAAAACATGGAGGCGCCGGGGCTTGAACCCGGGACCTTTCACATGCAAAGCGAACGCTCTACCAACTGAGCTACGCCCCCAAGCACAACCAAGCTGCGCTGTTCTCCGTTCTTTGCTACTCTTATGTGCACGGACACGATGGTTGGTTGGTTTGCAGGGGTGAAGGGACCAGAGTACAAAGGCGCGGACACGTTCACATACGCAAGAGTTCCAAGTAGTTTCGATGCTCTGGTATTACGACTGCAAATTCCGTCCGTTTTTAACGTCTTAAATTGAAGGGACAGTCACAAGTTGCTCCGTTTTCACTCCATGTCGACAATCACACAGCACCTGAGGTAACAAGCACATCTGAAGACCCATTGTGCACTCGACTGTTCATGCCAACTCACTGCCTCGCACTTTACTACTGTGTACCACTCTTGTCGTCCAACTGCAAAAGACTGGGCCACAACAACTTTCCGCGTCTCCATTGCACTGCGCAAACTACGAAACGCTCCCCAAACATGGCACTCACCCACGCAGACGACTTTTCCGACTTTACACGACGCTCACGCAACGCTCACGCTAGTGACAGCCTTATTTAGAGCTTGACGTCGCACACAAGCGAATGAGCACATTTCGCCTACGACTTAGGCCGCCCTCCTAGTGTGGCTGTTCGGTGTCTGCAGGCAGCGAGGGGCTGCAAGCTTCCTGTGTTCGCGCCTATGTCACCTCTGCTTGCTTGTCAGAGACAGAGTATCGCAAAACATACAAGTCACTCCATGAATTGATTGCTACGGCATCTGTCATCAGCAGTCACAACTAGCAACACCAGTAGCAGCCGACTGCACGTCAAGAATTGGAATGTGCAGTGGGATTTTTGTGAATTCGGCGCAAGGCTGATCTTTGCGACATAGGTTTGAGAATCTTATGGGAACACTTGTACTGTTTCTAAATTATGTGTAGTGGTGGGAGGAGGGTGCTTCGTGCGCATTACAGCACGCTTGCCAATTGTGGCTGCTAATCGTTGGCTCGTATCTGCCTTGACACATTTTCTGGCTGTGAATTATTCCACTTGCATGGCAGTGTGCGCATGTTGGGGTGTTAAAAATTCTGGAGGCGCTGGGTATCGATCCCAGTACCTCTCGCATGCTAAGCGAGCGCTCTACCATCTGAGCTACGCCCCCTGCTGACGAACCGCCCTACATACAGCCATATCAATGACACAGACCCTTGCACTCCCATTATTCCGCTGACAAACACTACTCTCAATGTGTCCGTGAGGGTGTCTTTCAGGTTTCCTGCATTCTGTATCGAATCGTAGTTGGCCAAAATCAAAGTGGCACGCACGACGTCGAAAATAGCGTTCGGCCAACGCTCTGAGGTAGACGAACGTGTTGTCCACTCTCTAGACTTCATTGAGGTTAGGCCGTTATACCTAAGGCAGATTTGCACTCGATGACACCTCGACAACAGCCGGTCCTCACATTTACGTCTTGCTCTCCTTACGTCAGTATACGAGTCTGTGACGCTGGCTTTGCAACATCTTGCGTGCCTTTAGGCTCGCCGCGACCAACACTTACCACGCACTGACCACAAAACATGGAGGCGCCGGGGCTTGAACCCGGGACCTTTCACATGCAAAGCGAACGCTCTACCAACTGAGCTACGCCCCCAAGCACAACCAAGCTGCGCTGTTCTCCGTTCTTTGCTACTCTTATGTGCACGGACACGATGGTTGGTTGGTTTGCAGGGGTGAAGGGACCAGAGTACAAAGGCGCGGACACGTTCACATACGCAAGAGTTCCAAGTAGTTTCGATGCTCTGGTATTACGACTGCAAATTCCGTCCGTTTTTAACGTCTTAAATTGAAGGGACAGTCACAAGTTGCTCCGTTTTCACTCCATGTCGACAATCACACAGCACCTGAGGTAACAAGCACATCTGAAGACCCATTGTGCACTCGACTGTTCATGCCAACTCACTGCCTCGCACTTTACTACTGTGTACCACTCTTGTCGTCCAACTGCAAAAGACTGGGCCACAACAACTTTCCGCGTCTCCATTGCACTGCGCAAACTACGAAACGCTCCCCAAACATGGCACTCACCCACGCAGACGACTTTTCCGACTTTACACGACGCTCACGCAACGCTCACGCTAGTGACAGCCTTATTTAGAGCTTGACGTCGCACACAAGCGAATGAGCACATTTCGCCTACGACTTAGGCCGCCCTCCTAGTGTGGCTGTTCGGTGTCTGCAGGCAGCGAGGGGCTGCAAGCTTCCTGTGTTCGCGCCTATGTCACCTCTGCTTGCTTGTCAGAGACAGAGTATCGCAAAACATACAAGTCACTCCATGAATTGATTGCTACGGCATCTGTCATCAGCAGTCACAACTAGCAACACCAGTAGCAGCCGACTGCACGTCAAGAATTGGAATGTGCAGTGGGATTTTTGTGAATTCGGCGCAAGGCTGATCTTTGCGACATAGGTTTGAGAATCTTATGGGAACACTTGTACTGTTTCTAAATTATGTGTAGTGGTGGGAGGAGGGTGCTTCGTGCGCATTACAGCACGCTTGCCAATTGTGGCTGCTAATCGTTGGCTCGTATCTGCCTTGACACATTTTCTGGCTGTGAATTATTCCACTTGCATGGCAGTGTGCGCATGTTGGGGTGTTAAAAATTCTGGAGGCGCTGGGTATCGATCCCAGTACCTCTCGCATGCTAAGCGAGCGCTCTACCATCTGAGCTACGCCCCCTGCTGACGAACCGCCCTACATACAGCCATATCAATGACACAGACCCTTGCACTCCCATTATTCCGCTGACAAACACTACTCTCAATGTGTCCGTGAGGGTGTCTTTCAGGTTTCCTGCATTCTGTATCGAATCGTAGTTGGCCAAAATCAAAGTGGCACGCACGACGTCGAAAATAGCGTTCGGCCAACGCTCTGAGGTAGACGAACGTGTTGTCCACTCTCTAGACTTCATTGAGGTTAGGCCGTTATACCTAAGGCAGATTTGCACTCGATGACACCTCGACAACAGCCGGTCCTCACATTTACGTCTTGCTCTCCTTACGTCAGTATACGAGTCTGTGACGCTGGCTTTGCAACATCTTGCGTGCCTTTAGGCTCGCCGCGACCAACACTTACCACGCACTGACCACAAAACATGGAGGCGCCGGGGCTTGAACCCGGGACCTTTCACATGCAAAGCGAACGCTCTACCAACTGAGCTACGCCCCCAAGCACAACCAAGCTGCGCTGTTCTCCGTTCTTTGCTACTCTTATGTGCACGGACACGATGGTTGGTTGGTTTGCAGGGGTGAAGGGACCAGAGTACAAAGGCGCGGACACGTTCACATACGCAAGAGTTCCAAGTAGTTTCGATGCTCTGGTATTACGACTGCAAATTCCGTCCGTTTTTAACGTCTTAAATTGAAGGGACAGTCACAAGTTGCTCCGTTTTCACTCCATGTCGACAATCACACAGCACCTGAGGTAACAAGCACATCTGAAGACCCATTGTGCACTCGACTGTTCATGCCAACTCACTGCCTCGCACTTTACTACTGTGTACCACTCTTGTCGTCCAACTGCAAAAGACTGGGCCACAACAACTTTCCGCGTCTCCATTGCACTGCGCAAACTACGAAACGCTCCCCAAACATGGCACTCACCCACGCAGACGACTTTTCCGACTTTACACGACGCTCACGCAACGCTCACGCTAGTGACAGCCTTATTTAGAGCTTGACGTCGCACACAAGCGAATGAGCACATTTCGCCTACGACTTAGGCCGCCCTCCTAGTGTGGCTGTTCGGTGTCTGCAGGCAGCGAGGGGCTGCAAGCTTCCTGTGTTCGCGCCTATGTCACCTCTGCTTGCTTGTCAGAGACAGAGTATCGCAAAACATACAAGTCACTCCATGAATTGATTGCTACGGCATCTGTCATCAGCAGTCACAACTAGCAACACCAGTAGCAGCCGACTGCACGTCAAGAATTGGAATGTGCAGTGGGATTTTTGTGAATTCGGCGCAAGGCTGATCTTTGCGACATAGGTTTGAGAATCTTATGGGAACACTTGTACTGTTTCTAAATTATGTGTAGTGGTGGGAGGAGGGTGCTTCGTGCGCATTACAGCACGCTTGCCAATTGTGGCTGCTAATCGTTGGCTCGTATCTGCCTTGACACATTTTCTGGCTGTGAATTATTCCACTTGCATGGCAGTGTGCGCATGTTGGGGTGTTAAAAATTCTGGAGGCGCTGGGTATCGATCCCAGTACCTCTCGCATGCTAAGCGAGCGCTCTACCATCTGAGCTACGCCCCCTGCTGACGAACCGCCCTACATACAGCCATATCAATGACACAGACCCTTGCACTCCCATTATTCCGCTGACAAACACTACTCTCAATGTGTCCGTGAGGGTGTCTTTCAGGTTTCCTGCATTCTGTATCGAATCGTAGTTGGCCAAAATCAAAGTGGCACGCACGACGTCGAAAATAGCGTTCGGCCAACGCTCTGAGGTAGACGAACGTGTTGTCCACTCTCTAGACTTCATTGAGGTTAGGCCGTTATACCTAAGGCAGATTTGCACTCGATGACACCTCGACAACAGCCGGTCCTCACATTTACGTCTTGCTCTCCTTACGTCAGTATACGAGTCTGTGACGCTGGCTTTGCAACATCTTGCGTGCCTTTAGGCTCGCCGCGACCAACACTTACCACGCACTGACCACAAAACATGGAGGCGCCGGGGCTTGAACCCGGGACCTTTCACATGCAAAGCGAACGCTCTACCAACTGAGCTACGCCCCCAAGCACAACCAAGCTGCGCTGTTCTCCGTTCTTTGCTACTCTTATGTGCACGGACACGATGGTTGGTTGGTTTGCAGGGGTGAAGGGACCAGAGTACAAAGGCGCGGACACGTTCACATACGCAAGAGTTCCAAGTAGTTTCGATGCTCTGGTATTACGACTGCAAATTCCGTCCGTTTTTAACGTCTTAAATTGAAGGGACAGTCACAAGTTGCTCCGTTTTCACTCCATGTCGACAATCACACAGCACCTGAGGTAACAAGCACATCTGAAGACCCATTGTGCACTCGACTGTTCATGCCAACTCACTGCCTCGCACTTTACTACTGTGTACCACTCTTGTCGTCCAACTGCAAAAGACTGGGCCACAACAACTTTCCGCGTCTCCATTGCACTGCGCAAACTACGAAACGCTCCCCAAACATGGCACTCACCCACGCAGACGACTTTTCCGACTTTACACGACGCTCACGCAACGCTCACGCTAGTGACAGCCTTATTTAGAGCTTGACGTCGCACACAAGCGAATGAGCACATTTCGCCTACGACTTAGGCCGCCCTCCTAGTGTGGCTGTTCGGTGTCTGCAGGCAGCGAGGGGCTGCAAGCTTCCTGTGTTCGCGCCTATGTCACCTCTGCTTGCTTGTCAGAGACAGAGTATCGCAAAACATACAAGTCACTCCATGAATTGATTGCTACGGCATCTGTCATCAGCAGTCACAACTAGCAACACCAGTAGCAGCCGACTGCACGTCAAGAATTGGAATGTGCAGTGGGATTTTTGTGAATTCGGCGCAAGGCTGATCTTTGCGACATAGGTTTGAGAATCTTATGGGAACACTTGTACTGTTTCTAAATTATGTGTAGTGGTGGGAGGAGGGTGCTTCGTGCGCATTACAGCACGCTTGCCAATTGTGGCTGCTAATCGTTGGCTCGTATCTGCCTTGACACATTTTCTGGCTGTGAATTATTCCACTTGCATGGCAGTGTGCGCATGTTGGGGTGTTAAAAATTCTGGAGGCGCTGGGTATCGATCCCAGTACCTCTCGCATGCTAAGCGAGCGCTCTACCATCTGAGCTACGCCCCCTGCTGACGAACCGCCCTACATACAGCCATATCAATGACACAGACCCTTGCACTCCCATTATTCCGCTGACAAACACTACTCTCAATGTGTCCGTGAGGGTGTCTTTCAGGTTTCCTGCATTCTGTATCGAATCGTAGTTGGCCAAAATCAAAGTGGCACGCACGACGTCGAAAATAGCGTTCGGCCAACGCTCTGAGGTAGACGAACGTGTTGTCCACTCTCTAGACTTCATTGAGGTTAGGCCGTTATACCTAAGGCAGATTTGCACTCGATGACACCTCGACAACAGCCGGTCCTCACATTTACGTCTTGCTCTCCTTACGTCAGTATACGAGTCTGTGACGCTGGCTTTGCAACATCTTGCGTGCCTTTAGGCTCGCCGCGACCAACACTTACCACGCACTGACCACAAAACATGGAGGCGCCGGGGCTTGAACCCGGGACCTTTCACATGCAAAGCGAACGCTCTACCAACTGAGCTACGCCCCCAAGCACAACCAAGCTGCGCTGTTCTCCGTTCTTTGCTACTCTTATGTGCACGGACACGATGGTTGGTTGGTTTGCAGGGGTGAAGGGACCAGAGTACAAAGGCGCGGACACGTTCACATACGCAAGAGTTCCAAGTAGTTTCGATGCTCTGGTATTACGACTGCAAATTCCGTCCGTTTTTAACGTCTTAAATTGAAGGGACAGTCACAAGTTGCTCCGTTTTCACTCCATGTCGACAATCACACAGCACCTGAGGTAACAAGCACATCTGAAGACCCATTGTGCACTCGACTGTTCATGCCAACTCACTGCCTCGCACTTTACTACTGTGTACCACTCTTGTCGTCCAACTGCAAAAGACTGGGCCACAACAACTTTCCGCGTCTCCATTGCACTGCGCAAACTACGAAACGCTCCCCAAACATGGCACTCACCCACGCAGACGACTTTTCCGACTTTACACGACGCTCACGCAACGCTCACGCTAGTGACAGCCTTATTTAGAGCTTGACGTCGCACACAAGCGAATGAGCACATTTCGCCTACGACTTAGGCCGCCCTCCTAGTGTGGCTGTTCGGTGTCTGCAGGCAGCGAGGGGCTGCAAGCTTCCTGTGTTCGCGCCTATGTCACCTCTGCTTGCTTGTCAGAGACAGAGTATCGCAAAACATACAAGTCACTCCATGAATTGATTGCTACGGCATCTGTCATCAGCAGTCACAACTAGCAACACCAGTAGCAGCCGACTGCACGTCAAGAATTGGAATGTGCAGTGGGATTTTTGTGAATTCGGCGCAAGGCTGATCTTTGCGACATAGGTTTGAGAATCTTATGGGAACACTTGTACTGTTTCTAAATTATGTGTAGTGGTGGGAGGAGGGTGCTTCGTGCGCATTACAGCACGCTTGCCAATTGTGGCTGCTAATCGTTGGCTCGTATCTGCCTTGACACATTTTCTGGCTGTGAATTATTCCACTTGCATGGCAGTGTGCGCATGTTGGGGTGTTAAAAATTCTGGAGGCGCTGGGTATCGATCCCAGTACCTCTCGCATGCTAAGCGAGCGCTCTACCATCTGAGCTACGCCCCCTGCTGACGAACCGCCCTACATACAGCCATATCAATGACACAGACCCTTGCACTCCCATTATTCCGCTGACAAACACTACTCTCAATGTGTCCGTGAGGGTGTCTTTCAGGTTTCCTGCATTCTGTATCGAATCGTAGTTGGCCAAAATCAAAGTGGCACGCACGACGTCGAAAATAGCGTTCGGCCAACGCTCTGAGGTAGACGAACGTGTTGTCCACTCTCTAGACTTCATTGAGGTTAGGCCGTTATACCTAAGGCAGATTTGCACTCGATGACACCTCGACAACAGCCGGTCCTCACATTTACGTCTTGCTCTCCTTACGTCAGTATACGAGTCTGTGACGCTGGCTTTGCAACATCTTGCGTGCCTTTAGGCTCGCCGCGACCAACACTTACCACGCACTGACCACAAAACATGGAGGCGCCGGGGCTTGAACCCGGGACCTTTCACATGCAAAGCGAACGCTCTACCAACTGAGCTACGCCCCCAAGCACAACCAAGCTGCGCTGTTCTCCGTTCTTTGCTACTCTTATGTGCACGGACACGATGGTTGGTTGGTTTGCAGGGGTGAAGGGACCAGAGTACAAAGGCGCGGACACGTTCACATACGCAAGAGTTCCAAGTAGTTTCGATGCTCTGGTATTACGACTGCAAATTCCGTCCGTTTTTAACGTCTTAAATTGAAGGGACAGTCACAAGTTGCTCCGTTTTCACTCCATGTCGACAATCACACAGCACCTGAGGTAACAAGCACATCTGAAGACCCATTGTGCACTCGACTGTTCATGCCAACTCACTGCCTCGCACTTTACTACTGTGTACCACTCTTGTCGTCCAACTGCAAAAGACTGGGCCACAACAACTTTCCGCGTCTCCATTGCACTGCGCAAACTACGAAACGCTCCCCAAACATGGCACTCACCCACGCAGACGACTTTTCCGACTTTACACGACGCTCACGCAACGCTCACGCTAGTGACAGCCTTATTTAGAGCTTGACGTCGCACACAAGCGAATGAGCACATTTCGCCTACGACTTAGGCCGCCCTCCTAGTGTGGCTGTTCGGTGTCTGCAGGCAGCGAGGGGCTGCAAGCTTCCTGTGTTCGCGCCTATGTCACCTCTGCTTGCTTGTCAGAGACAGAGTATCGCAAAACATACAAGTCACTCCATGAATTGATTGCTACGGCATCTGTCATCAGCAGTCACAACTAGCAACACCAGTAGCAGCCGACTGCACGTCAAGAATTGGAATGTGCAGTGGGATTTTTGTGAATTCGGCGCAAGGCTGATCTTTGCGACATAGGTTTGAGAATCTTATGGGAACACTTGTACTGTTTCTAAATTATGTGTAGTGGTGGGAGGAGGGTGCTTCGTGCGCATTACAGCACGCTTGCCAATTGTGGCTGCTAATCGTTGGCTCGTATCTGCCTTGACACATTTTCTGGCTGTGAATTATTCCACTTGCATGGCAGTGTGCGCATGTTGGGGTGTTAAAAATTCTGGAGGCGCTGGGTATCGATCCCAGTACCTCTCGCATGCTAAGCGAGCGCTCTACCATCTGAGCTACGCCCCCTGCTGACGAACCGCCCTACATACAGCCATATCAATGACACAGACCCTTGCACTCCCATTATTCCGCTGACAAACACTACTCTCAATGTGTCCGTGAGGGTGTCTTTCAGGTTTCCTGCATTCTGTATCGAATCGTAGTTGGCCAAAATCAAAGTGGCACGCACGACGTCGAAAATAGCGTTCGGCCAACGCTCTGAGGTAGACGAACGTGTTGTCCACTCTCTAGACTTCATTGAGGTTAGGCCGTTATACCTAAGGCAGATTTGCACTCGATGACACCTCGACAACAGCCGGTCCTCACATTTACGTCTTGCTCTCCTTACGTCAGTATACGAGTCTGTGACGCTGGCTTTGCAACATCTTGCGTGCCTTTAGGCTCGCCGCGACCAACACTTACCACGCACTGACCACAAAACATGGAGGCGCCGGGGCTTGAACCCGGGACCTTTCACATGCAAAGCGAACGCTCTACCAACTGAGCTACGCCCCCAAGCACAACCAAGCTGCGCTGTTCTCCGTTCTTTGCTACTCTTATGTGCACGGACACGATGGTTGGTTGGTTTGCAGGGGTGAAGGGACCAGAGTACAAAGGCGCGGACACGTTCACATACGCAAGAGTTCCAAGTAGTTTCGATGCTCTGGTATTACGACTGCAAATTCCGTCCGTTTTTAACGTCTTAAATTGAAGGGACAGTCACAAGTTGCTCCGTTTTCACTCCATGTCGACAATCACACAGCACCTGAGGTAACAAGCACATCTGAAGACCCATTGTGCACTCGACTGTTCATGCCAACTCACTGCCTCGCACTTTACTACTGTGTACCACTCTTGTCGTCCAACTGCAAAAGACTGGGCCACAACAACTTTCCGCGTCTCCATTGCACTGCGCAAACTACGAAACGCTCCCCAAACATGGCACTCACCCACGCAGACGACTTTTCCGACTTTACACGACGCTCACGCAACGCTCACGCTAGTGACAGCCTTATTTAGAGCTTGACGTCGCACACAAGCGAATGAGCACATTTCGCCTACGACTTAGGCCGCCCTCCTAGTGTGGCTGTTCGGTGTCTGCAGGCAGCGAGGGGCTGCAAGCTTCCTGTGTTCGCGCCTATGTCACCTCTGCTTGCTTGTCAGAGACAGAGTATCGCAAAACATACAAGTCACTCCATGAATTGATTGCTACGGCATCTGTCATCAGCAGTCACAACTAGCAACACCAGTAGCAGCCGACTGCACGTCAAGAATTGGAATGTGCAGTGGGATTTTTGTGAATTCGGCGCAAGGCTGATCTTTGCGACATAGGTTTGAGAATCTTATGGGAACACTTGTACTGTTTCTAAATTATGTGTAGTGGTGGGAGGAGGGTGCTTCGTGCGCATTACAGCACGCTTGCCAATTGTGGCTGCTAATCGTTGGCTCGTATCTGCCTTGACACATTTTCTGGCTGTGAATTATTCCACTTGCATGGCAGTGTGCGCATGTTGGGGTGTTAAAAATTCTGGAGGCGCTGGGTATCGATCCCAGTACCTCTCGCATGCTAAGCGAGCGCTCTACCATCTGAGCTACGCCCCCTGCTGACGAACCGCGCTACATACAGCCATATCAATGACACAGACCCTTGCACTCCCATTATTCCGCTGACAAACACTACTCTCAATGTGTCCGTGAGGGTGTCTTTCAGGTTTCCTGCATTCTGTATCGAATCGTAGTTGGCCAAAATCAAAGTGGCACGCACGACGTCGAAAATAGCGTTCGGCCAACGCTCTGAGGTAGACGAACGTGTTGTCCACTCTCTAGACTTCATTGAGGTTAGGCCGTTATACCTAAGGCAGATTTGCACTCGATGACACCTCGACAACAGCCGGTCCTCACATTTACGTCTTGCTCTCCTTACGTCAGTATACGAGTCTGTGACGCTGGCTTTGCAACATCTTGCGTGCCTTTAGGCTCGCCGCGACCAACACTTACCACGCACTGACCACAAAACATGGAGGCGCCGGGGCTTGAACCCGGGACCTTTCACATGCAAAGCGAACGCTCTACCAACTGAGCTACGCCCCCAAGCACAACCAAGCTGCGCTGTTCTCCGTTCTTTGCTACTCTTATGTGCACGGACACGATGGTTGGTTGGTTTGCAGGGGTGAAGGGACCAGAGTACAAAGGCGCGGACACGTTCACATACGCAAGAGTTCCAAGTAGTTTCGATGCTCTGGTATTACGACTGCAAATTCCGTCCGTTTTTAACGTCTTAAATTGAAGGGACAGTCACAAGTTGCTCCGTTTTCACTCCATGTCGACAATCACGCAGCACCTGAGGTAACAAGCACATCTGAAGACCCATTGTGCACTCGACTGTTCATGCCAACTCACTGCCTCGCACTTTACTACTGTGTACCACTCTTGTCGTCCAACTGCAAAAGACTGGGCCACAACAACTTTCCGCGTCTCCATTGCACTGCGCAAACTACGAAACGCTCCCCAAACATGGCACTCACCCACGCAGACGACTTTTCCGACTTTACACGACGCTCACGCAACGCTCACGCTAGTGACAGCCTTATTTAGAGCTTGACGTCGCACACAAGCGAATGAGCACATTTCGCCTACGACTTAGGCCGCCCTCCTAGTGTGGCTGTTCGGTGTCTGCAGGCAGCGAGGGGCTGCAAGCTTCCTGTGTTCGCGCCTATGTCACCTCTGCTTGCTTGTCAGAGACAGAGTATCGCAAAACATACAAGTCACTCCATGAATTGATTGCTACGGCATCTGTCATCAGCAGTCACAACTAGCAACACCAGTAGCAGCCGACTGCACGTCAAGAATTGGAATGTGCAGTGGGATTTTTGTGAATTCGGCGCAAGGCTGATCTTTGCGACATAGCTTTGAGAATCTTATGGGAACACTTGTACTGTTTCTAAATTATGTGTAGTGGTGGGAGGAGGGTGCTTCGTGCGCATTACAGCACGCTTGCCAATTGTGGCTGCTAATCGTTGGCTCGTATCTGCCTTGACACATTTTCTGGCTGTGAATTATTCCACTTGCATGGCAGTGTGCGCATGTTGGGGTGTTAAAAATTCTGGAGGCGCTGGGTATCGATCCCAGTACCTCTCGCATGCTAAGCGAGCGCTCTACCATCTGAGCTACGCCCCCTGCTGACGAACCGCCCTACATACAGCCATATCAATGACACAGACCCTTGCACTCCCATTATTCCGCTGACAAACACTACTCTCAATGTGTCCGTGAGGGTGTCTTTCAGGTTTCCTGCATTCTGTATCGAATCGTAGTTGGCCAAAATCAAAGTGGCACGCACGACGTCGAAAATAGCGTTCGGCCAACGCTCTGAGGTAGACGAACGTGTTGTCCACTCTCTAGACTTCATTGAGGTTAGGCCGTTATACCTAAGGCAGATTTGCACTCGATGACACCTCGACAACAGCCGGTCCTCACATTTACGTCTTGCTCTCCTTACGTCAGTATACGAGTCTGTGACGCTGGCTTTGCAACATCTTGCGTGCCTTTAGGCTCGCCGCGACCAACACTTACCACGCACTGACCACAAAACATGGAGGCGCCGGGGCTTGAACCCGGGACCTTTCACATGCAAAGCGAACGCTCTACCAACTGAGCTACGCCCCCAAGCACAACCAAGCTGCGCTGTTCTCCGTTCTTTGCTACTCTTATGTGCACGGACACGATGGTTGGTTGGTTTGCAGGGGTGAAGGGACCAGAGTACAAAGGCGCGGACACGTTCACATACGCAAGAGTTCCAAGTAGTTTCGATGCTCTGGTATTACGACTGCAAATTCCGTCCGTTTTTAACGTCTTAAATTGAAGGGACAGTCACAAGTTGCTCCGTTTTCACTCCATGTCGACAATCACGCAGCACCTGAGGTAACAAGCACATCTGAAGACCCATTGTGCACTCGACTGTTCATGCCAACTCACTGCCTCGCACTTTACTACTGTGTACCACTCTTGTCGTCCAACTGCAAAAGACTGGGCCACAACAACTTTCCGCGTCTCCATTGCACTGCGCAAACTACGAAACGCTCCCCAAACATGGCACTCACCCACGCAGACGACTTTTCCGACTTTACACGACGCTCACGCAACGCTCACGCTAGTGACAGCCTTATTTAGAGCTTGACGTCGCACACAAGCGAATGAGCACATTTCGCCTACGACTTAGGCCGCCCTCCTAGTGTGGCTGTTCGGTGTCTGCAGGCAGCGAGGGGCTGCAAGCTTCCTGTGTTCGCGCCTATGTCACCTCTGCTTGCTTGTCAGAGACAGAGTATCGCAAAACATACAAGTCACTCCATGAATTGATTGCTACGGCATCTGTCATCAGCAGTCACAACTAGCAACACCAGTAGCAGCCGACTGCACGTCAAGAATTGGAATGTGCAGTGGGATTTTTGTGAATTCGGCGCAAGGCTGATCTTTGCGACATAGGTTTGAGAATCTTATGGGAACACTTGTACTGTTTCTAAATTATGTGTAGTGGTGGGAGGAGGGTGCTTCGTGCGCATTACAGCACGCTTGCCAATTGTGGCTGCTAATCGTTGGCTCGTATCTGCCTTGACACATTTTCTGGCTGTGAATTATTCCACTTGCATGGCAGTGTGCGCATGTTGGGGTGTTAAAAATTCTGGAGGCGCTGGGTATCGATCCCAGTACCTCTCGCATGCTAAGCGAGCGCTCTACCATCTGAGCTACGCCCCCTGCTGACGAACCGCGCTACATACAGCCATATCAATGACACAGACCCTTGCACTCCCATTATTCCGCTGACAAACACTACTCTCAATGTGTCCGTGAGGGTGTCTTTCAGGTTTCCTGCATTCTGTATCGAATCGTAGTTGGCCAAAATCAAAGTGGCACGCACGACGTCGAAAATAGCGTTCGGCCAACGCTCTGAGGTAGACGAACGTGTTGTCCACTCTCTAGACTTCATTGAGGTTAGGCCGTTATACCTAAGGCAGATTTGCACTCGATGACACCTCGACAACAGCCGGTCCTCACATTTACGTCTTGCTCTCCTTACGTCAGTATACGAGTCTGTGACGCTGGCTTTGCAACATCTTGCGTGCCTTTAGGCTCGCCGCGACCAACACTTACCACGCACTGACCACAAAACATGGAGGCGCCGGGGCTTGAACCCGGGACCTTTCACATGCAAAGCGAACGCTCTACCAACTGAGCTACGCCCCCAAGCACAACCAAGCTGCGCTGTTCTCCGTTCTTTGCTACTCTTATGTGCACGGACACGATGGTTGGTTGGTTTGCAGGGGTGAAGGGACCAGAGTACAAAGGCGCGGACACGTTCACATACGCAAGAGTTCCAAGTAGTTTCGATGCTCTGGTATTACGACTGCAAATTCCGTCCGTTTTTAACGTCTTAAATTGAAGGGACAGTCACAAGTTGCTCCGTTTTCACTCCATGTCGACAATCACACAGCACCTGAGGTAACAAGCACATCTGAAGACCCATTGTGCACTCGACTGTTCATGCCAACTCACTGCCTCGCACTTTACTACTGTGTACCACTCTTGTCGTCCAACTGCAAAAGACTGGGCCACAACAACTTTCCGCGTCTCCATTGCACTGCGCAAACTACGAAACGCTCCCCAAACATGGCACTCACCCACGCAGACGACTTTTCCGACTTTACACGACGCTCACGCAACGCTCACGCTAGTGACAGCCTTATTTAGAGCTTGACGTCGCACACAAGCGAATGAGCACATTTCGCCTACGACTTAGGCCGCCCTCCTAGTGTGGCTGTTCGGTGTCTGCAGGCAGCGAGGGGCTGCAAGCTTCCTGTGTTCGCGCCTATGTCACCTCTGCTTGCTTGTCAGAGACAGAGTATCGCAAAACATACAAGTCACTCCATGAATTGATTGCTACGGCATCTGTCATCAGCAGTCACAACTAGCAACACCAGTAGCAGCCGACTGCACGTCAAGAATTGGAATGTGCAGTGGGATTTTTGTGAATTCGGCGCAAGGCTGATCTTTGCGACATAGGTTTGAGAATCTTATGGGAACACTTGTACTGTTTCTAAATTATGTGTAGTGGTGGGAGGAGGGTGCTTCGTGCGCATTACAGCACGCTTGCCAATTGTGGCTGCTAATCGTTGGCTCGTATCTGCCTTGACACATTTTCTGGCTGTGAATTATTCCACTTGCATGGCAGTGTGCGCATGTTGGGGTGTTAAAAATTCTGGAGGCGCTGGGTATCGATCCCAGTACCTCTCGCATGCTAAGCGAGCGCTCTACCATCTGAGCTACGCCCCCTGCTGACGAACCGCGCTACATACAGCCATATCAATGACACAGACCCTTGCACTCCCATTATTCCGCTGACAAACACTACTCTCAATGTGTCCGTGAGGGTGTCTTTCAGGTTTCCTGCATTCTGTATCGAATCGTAGTTGGCCAAAATCAAAGTGGCACGCACGACGTCGAAAATAGCGTTCGGCCAACGCTCTGAGGTAGACGAACGTGTTGTCCACTCTCTAGACTTCATTGAGGTTAGGCCGTTATACCTAAGGCAGATTTGCACTCGATGACACCTCGACAACAGCCGGTCCTCACATTTACGTCTTGCTCTCCTTACGTCAGTATACGAGTCTGTGACGCTGGCTTTGCAACATCTTGCGTGCCTTTAGGCTCGCCGCGACCAACACTTACCACGCACTGACCACAAAACATGGAGGCGCCGGGGCTTGAACCCGGGACCTTTCACATGCAAAGCGAACGCTCTACCAACTGAGCTACGCCCCCAAGCACAACCAAGCTGCGCTGTTCTCCGTTCTTTGCTACTCTTATGTGCACGGACACGATGGTTGGTTGGTTTGCAGGGGTGAAGGGACCAGAGTACAAAGGCGCGGACACGTTCACATACGCAAGAGTTCCAAGTAGTTTCGATGCTCTGGTATTACGACTGCAAATTCCGTCCGTTTTTAACGTCTTAAATTGAAGGGACAGTCACAAGTTGCTCCGTTTTCACTCCATGTCGACAATCACACAGCACCTGAGGTAACAAGCACATCTGAAGACCCATTGTGCACTCGACTGTTCATGCCAACTCACTGCCTCGCACTTTACTACTGTGTACCACTCTTGTCGTCCAACTGCAAAAGACTGGGCCACAACAACTTTCCGCGTCTCCATTGCACTGCGCAAACTACGAAACGCTCCCCAAACATGGCACTCACCCACGCAGACGACTTTTCCGACTTTACACGACGCTCACGCAACGCTCACGCTAGTGACAGCCTTATTTAGAGCTTGACGTCGCACACAAGCGAATGAGCACATTTCGCCTACGACTTAGGCCGCCCTCCTAGTGTGGCTGTTCGGTGTCTGCAGGCAGCGAGGGGCTGCAAGCTTCCTGTGTTCGCGCCTATGTCACCTCTGCTTGCTTGTCAGAGACAGAGTATCGCAAAACATACAAGTCACTCCATGAATTGATTGCTACGGCATCTGTCATCAGCAGTCACAACTAGCAACACCAGTAGCAGCCGACTGCACGTCAAGAATTGGAATGTGCAGTGGGATTTTTGTGAATTCGGCGCAAGGCTGATCTTTGCGACATAGGTTTGAGAATCTTATGGGAACACTTGTACTGTTTCTAAATTATGTGTAGTGGTGGGAGGAGGGTGCTTCGTGCGCATTACAGCACGCTTGCCAATTGTGGCTGCTAATCGTTGGCTCGTATCTGCCTTGACACATTTTCTGGCTGTGAATTATTCCACTTGCATGGCAGTGTGCGCATGTTGGGGTGTTAAAAATTCTGGAGGCGCTGGGTATCGATCCCAGTACCTCTCGCATGCTAAGCGAGCGCTCTACCATCTGAGCTACGCCCCCTGCTGACGAACCGCCCTACATACAGCCATATCAATGACACAGACCCTTGCACTCCCATTATTCCGCTGACAAACACTACTCTCAATGTGTCCGTGAGGGTGTCTTTCAGGTTTCCTGCATTCTGTATCGAATCGTAGTTGGCCAAAATCAAAGTGGCACGCACGACGTCGAAAATAGCGTTCGGCCAACGCTCTGAGGTAGACGAACGTGTTGTCCACTCTCTAGACTTCATTGAGGTTAGGCCGTTATACCTAAGGCAGATTTGCACTCGATGACACCTCGACAACAGCCGGTCCTCACATTTACGTCTTGCTCTCCTTACGTCAGTATACGAGTCTGTGACGCTGGCTTTGCAACATCTTGCGTGCCTTTAGGCTCGCCGCGACCAACACTTACCACGCACTGACCACAAAACATGGAGGCGCCGGGGCTTGAACCCGGGACCTTTCACATGCAAAGCGAACGCTCTACCAACTGAGCTACGCCCCCAAGCACAACCAAGCTGCGCTGTTCTCCGTTCTTTGCTACTCTTATGTGCACGGACACGATGGTTGGTTGGTTTGCAGGGGTGAAGGGACCAGAGTACAAAGGCGCGGACACGTTCACATACGCAAGAGTTCCAAGTAGTTTCGATGCTCTGGTATTACGACTGCAAATTCCGTCCGTTTTTAACGTCTTAAATTGAAGGGACAGTCACAAGTTGCTCCGTTTTCACTCCATGTCGACAATCACACAGCACCTGAGGTAACAAGCACATCTGAAGACCCATTGTGCACTCGACTGTTCATGCCAACTCACTGCCTCGCACTTTACTACTGTGTACCACTCTTGTCGTCCAACTGCAAAAGACTGGGCCACAACAACTTTCCGCGTCTCCATTGCACTGCGCAAACTACGAAACGCTCCCCAAACATGGCACTCACCCACGCAGACGACTTTTCCGACTTTACACGACGCTCACGCAACGCTCACGCTAGTGACAGCCTTATTTAGAGCTTGACGTCGCACACAAGCGAATGAGCACATTTCGCCTACGACTTAGGCCGCCCTCCTAGTGTGGCTGTTCGGTGTCTGCAGGCAGCGAGGGGCTGCAAGCTTCCTGTGTTCGCGCCTATGTCACCTCTGCTTGCTTGTCAGAGACAGAGTATCGCAAAACATACAAGTCACTCCATGAATTGATTGCTACGGCATCTGTCATCAGCAGTCACAACTAGCAACACCAGTAGCAGCCGACTGCACGTCAAGAATTGGAATGTGCAGTGGGATTTTTGTGAATTCGGCGCAAGGCTGATCTTTGCGACATAGGTTTGAGAATCTTATGGGAACACTTGTACTGTTTCTAAATTATGTGTAGTGGTGGGAGGAGGGTGCTTCGTGCGCATTACAGCACGCTTGCCAATTGTGGCTGCTAATCGTTGGCTCGTATCTGCCTTGACACATTTTCTGGCTGTGAATTATTCCACTTGCATGGCAGTGTGCGCATGTTGGGGTGTTAAAAATTCTGGAGGCGCTGGGTATCGATCCCAGTACCTCTCGCATGCTAAGCGAGCGCTCTACCATCTGAGCTACGCCCCCTGCTGACGAACCGCCCTACATACAGCCATATCAATGACACAGACCCTTGCACTCCCATTATTCCGCTGACAAACACTACTCTCAATGTGTCCGTGAGGGTGTCTTTCAGGTTTCCTGCATTCTGTATCGAATCGTAGTTGGCCAAAATCAAAGTGGCACGCACGACGTCGAAAATAGCGTTCGGCCAACGCTCTGAGGTAGACGAACGTGTTGTCCACTCTCTAGACTTCATTGAGGTTAGGCCGTTATACCTAAGGCAGATTTGCACTCGATGACACCTCGACAACAGCCGGTCCTCACATTTACGTCTTGCTCTCCTTACGTCAGTATACGAGTCTGTGACGCTGGCTTTGCAACATCTTGCGTGCCTTTAGGCTCGCCGCGACCAACACTTACCACGCACTGACCACAAAACATGGAGGCGCCGGGGCTTGAACCCGGGACCTTTCACATGCAAAGCGAACGCTCTACCAACTGAGCTACGCCCCCAAGCACAACCAAGCTGCGCTGTTCTCCGTTCTTTGCTACTCTTATGTGCACGGACACGATGGTTGGTTGGTTTGCAGGGGTGAAGGGACCAGAGTACAAAGGCGCGGACACGTTCACATACGCAAGAGTTCCAAGTAGTTTCGATGCTCTGGTATTACGACTGCAAATTCCGTCCGTTTTTAACGTCTTAAATTGAAGGGACAGTCACAAGTTGCTCCGTTTTCACTCCATGTCGACAATCACACAGCACCTGAGGTAACAAGCACATCTGAAGACCCATTGTGCACTCGACTGTTCATGCCAACTCACTGCCTCGCACTTTACTACTGTGTACCACTCTTGTCGTCCAACTGCAAAAGACTGGGCCACAACAACTTTCCGCGTCTCCATTGCACTGCGCAAACTACGAAACGCTCCCCAAACATGGCACTCACCCACGCAGACGACTTTTCCGACTTTACACGACGCTCACGCAACGCTCACGCTAGTGACAGCCTTATTTAGAGCTTGACGTCGCACACAAGCGAATGAGCACATTTCGCCTACGACTTAGGCCGCCCTCCTAGTGTGGCTGTTCGGTGTCTGCAGGCAGCGAGGGGCTGCAAGCTTCCTGTGTTCGCGCCTATGTCACCTCTGCTTGCTTGTCAGAGACAGAGTATCGCAAAACATACAAGTCACTCCATGAATTGATTGCTACGGCATCTGTCATCAGCAGTCACAACTAGCAACACCAGTAGCAGCCGACTGCACGTCAAGAATTGGAATGTGCAGTGGGATTTTTGTGAATTCGGCGCAAGGCTGATCTTTGCGACATAGGTTTGAGAATCTTATGGGAACACTTGTACTGTTTCTAAATTATGTGTAGTGGTGGGAGGAGGGTGCTTCGTGCGCATTACAGCACGCTTGCCAATTGTGGCTGCTAATCGTTGGCTCGTATCTGCCTTGACACATTTTCTGGCTGTGAATTATTCCACTTGCATGGCAGTGTGCGCATGTTGGGGTGTTAAAAATTCTGGAGGCGCTGGGTATCGATCCCAGTACCTCTCGCATGCTAAGCGAGCGCTCTACCATCTGAGCTACGCCCCCTGCTGACGAACCGCGCTACATACAGCCATATCAATGACACAGACCCTTGCACTCCCATTATTCCGCTGACAAACACTACTCTCAATGTGTCCGTGAGGGTGTCTTTCAGGTTTCCTGCATTCTGTATCGAATCGTAGTTGGCCAAAATCAAAGTGGCACGCACGACGTCGAAAATAGCGTTCGGCCAACGCTCTGAGGTAGACGAACGTGTTGTCCACTCTCTAGACTTCATTGAGGTTAGGCCGTTATACCTAAGGCAGATTTGCACTCGATGACACCTCGACAACAGCCGGTCCTCACATTTACGTCTTGCTCTCCTTACGTCAGTATACGAGTCTGTGACGCTGGCTTTGCAACATCTTGCGTGCCTTTAGGCTCGCCGCGACCAACACTTACCACGCACTGACCACAAAACATGGAGGCGCCGGGGCTTGAACCCGGGACCTTTCACATGCAAAGCGAACGCTCTACCAACTGAGCTACGCCCCCAAGCACAACCAAGCTGCGCTGTTCTCCGTTCTTTGCTACTCTTATGTGCACGGACACGATGGTTGGTTGGTTTGCAGGGGTGAAGGGACCAGAGTACAAAGGCGCGGACACGTTCACATACGCAAGAGTTCCAAGTAGTTTCGATGCTCTGGTATTACGACTGCAAATTCCGTCCGTTTTTAACGTCTTAAATTGAAGGGACAGTCACAAGTTGCTCCGTTTTCACTCCATGTCGACAATCACACAGCACCTGAGGTAACAAGCACATCTGAAGACCCATTGTGCACTCGACTGTTCATGCCAACTCACTGCCTCGCACTTTACTACTGTGTACCACTCTTGTCGTCCAACTGCAAAAGACTGGGCCACAACAACTTTCCGCGTCTCCATTGCACTGCGCAAACTACGAAACGCTCCCCAAACATGGCACTCACCCACGCAGACGACTTTTCCGACTTTACACGACGCTCACGCAACGCTCACGCTAGTGACAGCCTTATTTAGAGCTTGACGTCGCACACAAGCGAATGAGCACATTTCGCCTACGACTTAGGCCGCCCTCCTAGTGTGGCTGTTCGGTGTCTGCAGGCAGCGAGGGGCTGCAAGCTTCCTGTGTTCGCGCCTATGTCACCTCTGCTTGCTTGTCAGAGACAGAGTATCGCAAAACATACAAGTCACTCCATGAATTGATTGCTACGGCATCTGTCATCAGCAGTCACAACTAGCAACACCAGTAGCAGCCGACTGCACGTCAAGAATTGGAATGTGCAGTGGGATTTTTGTGAATTCGGCGCAAGGCTGATCTTTGCGACATAGGTTTGAGAATCTTATGGGAACACTTGTACTGTTTCTAAATTATGTGTAGTGGTGGGAGGAGGGTGCTTCGTGCGCATTACAGCACGCTTGCCAATTGTGGCTGCTAATCGTTGGCTCGTATCTGCCTTGACACATTTTCTGGCTGTGAATTATTCCACTTGCATGGCAGTGTGCGCATGTTGGGGTGTTAAAAATTCTGGAGGCGCTGGGTATCGATCCCAGTACCTCTCGCATGCTAAGCGAGCGCTCTACCATCTGAGCTACGCCCCCTGCTGACGAACCGCCCTACATACAGCCATATCAATGACACAGACCCTTGCACTCCCATTATTCCGCTGACAAACACTACTCTCAATGTGTCCGTGAGGGTGTCTTTCAGGTTTCCTGCATTCTGTATCGAATCGTAGTTGGCCAAAATCAAAGTGGCACGCACGACGTCGAAAATAGCGTTCGGCCAACGCTCTGAGGTAGACGAACGTGTTGTCCACTCTCTAGACTTCATTGAGGTTAGGCCGTTATACCTAAGGCAGATTTGCACTCGATGACACCTCGACAACAGCCGGTCCTCACATTTACGTCTTGCTCTCCTTACGTCAGTATACGAGTCTGTGACGCTGGCTTTGCAACATCTTGCGTGCCTTTAGGCTCGCCGCGACCAACACTTACCACGCACTGACCACAAAACATGGAGGCGCCGGGGCTTGAACCCGGGACCTTTCACATGCAAAGCGAACGCTCTACCAACTGAGCTACGCCCCCAAGCACAACCAAGCTGCGCTGTTCTCCGTTCTTTGCTACTCTTATGTGCACGGACACGATGGTTGGTTGGTTTGCAGGGGTGAAGGGACCAGAGTACAAAGGCGCGGACACGTTCACATACGCAAGAGTTCCAAGTAGTTTCGATGCTCTGGTATTACGACTGCAAATTCCGTCCGTTTTTAACGTCTTAAATTGAAGGGACAGTCACAAGTTGCTCCGTTTTCACTCCATGTCGACAATCACACAGCACCTGAGGTAACAAGCACATCTGAAGACCCATTGTGCACTCGACTGTTCATGCCAACTCACTGCCTCGCACTTTACTACTGTGTACCACTCTTGTCGTCCAACTGCAAAAGACTGGGCCACAACAACTTTCCGCGTCTCCATTGCACTGCGCAAACTACGAAACGCTCCCCAAACATGGCACTCACCCACGCAGACGACTTTTCCGACTTTACACGACGCTCACGCAACGCTCACGCTAGTGACAGCCTTATTTAGAGCTTGACGTCGCACACAAGCGAATGAGCACATTTCGCCTACGACTTAGGCCGCCCTCCTAGTGTGGCTGTTCGGTGTCTGCAGGCAGCGAGGGGCTGCAAGCTTCCTGTGTTCGCGCCTATGTCACCTCTGCTTGCTTGTCAGAGACAGAGTATCGCAAAACATACAAGTCACTCCATGAATTGATTGCTACGGCATCTGTCATCAGCAGTCACAACTAGCAACACCAGTAGCAGCCGACTGCACGTCAAGAATTGGAATGTGCAGTGGGATTTTTGTGAATTCGGCGCAAGGCTGATCTTTGCGACATAGGTTTGAGAATCTTATGGGAACACTTGTACTGTTTCTAAATTATGTGTAGTGGTGGGAGGAGGGTGCTTCGTGCGCATTACAGCACGCTTGCCAATTGTGGCTGCTAATCGTTGGCTCGTATCTGCCTTGACACATTTTCTGGCTGTGAATTATTCCACTTGCATGGCAGTGTGCGCATGTTGGGGTGTTAAAAATTCTGGAGGCGCTGGGTATCGATCCCAGTACCTCTCGCATGCTAAGCGAGCGCTCTACCATCTGAGCTACGCCCCCTGCTGACGAACCGCCCTACATACAGCCATATCAATGACACAGACCCTTGCACTCCCATTATTCCGCTGACAAACACTACTCTCAATGTGTCCGTGAGGGTGTCTTTCAGGTTTCCTGCATTCTGTATCGAATCGTAGTTGGCCAAAATCAAAGTGGCACGCACGACGTCGAAAATAGCGTTCGGCCAACGCTCTGAGGTAGACGAACGTGTTGTCCACTCTCTAGACTTCATTGAGGTTAGGCCGTTATACCTAAGGCAGATTTGCACTCGATGACACCTCGACAACAGCCGGTCCTCACATTTACGTCTTGCTCTCCTTACGTCAGTATACGAGTCTGTGACGCTGGCTTTGCAACATCTTGCGTGCCTTTAGGCTCGCCGCGACCAACACTTACCACGCACTGACCACAAAACATGGAGGCGCCGGGGCTTGAACCCGGGACCTTTCACATGCAAAGCGAACGCTCTACCAACTGAGCTACGCCCCCAAGCACAACCAAGCTGCGCTGTTCTCCGTTCTTTGCTACTCTTATGTGCACGGACACGATGGTTGGTTGGTTTGCAGGGGTGAAGGGACCAGAGTACAAAGGCGCGGACACGTTCACATACGCAAGAGTTCCAAGTAGTTTCGATGCTCTGGTATTACGACTGCAAATTCCGTCCGTTTTTAACGTCTTAAATTGAAGGGACAGTCACAAGTTGCTCCGTTTTCACTCCATGTCGACAATCACACAGCACCTGAGGTAACAAGCACATCTGAAGACCCATTGTGCACTCGACTGTTCATGCCAACTCACTGCCTCGCACTTTACTACTGTGTACCACTCTTGTCGTCCAACTGCAAAAGACTGGGCCACAACAACTTTCCGCGTCTCCATTGCACTGCGCAAACTACGAAACGCTCCCCAAACATGGCACTCACCCACGCAGACGACTTTTCCGACTTTACACGACGCTCACGCAACGCTCACGCTAGTGACAGCCTTATTTAGAGCTTGACGTCGCACACAAGCGAATGAGCACATTTCGCCTACGACTTAGGCCGCCCTCCTAGTGTGGCTGTTCGGTGTCTGCAGGCAGCGAGGGGCTGCAAGCTTCCTGTGTTCGCGCCTATGTCACCTCTGCTTGCTTGTCAGAGACAGAGTATCGCAAAACATACAAGTCACTCCATGAATTGATTGCTACGGCATCTGTCATCAGCAGTCACAACTAGCAACACCAGTAGCAGCCGACTGCACGTCAAGAATTGGAATGTGCAGTGGGATTTTTGTGAATTCGGCGCAAGGCTGATCTTTGCGACATAGGTTTGAGAATCTTATGGGAACACTTGTACTGTTTCTAAATTATGTGTAGTGGTGGGAGGAGGGTGCTTCGTGCGCATTACAGCACGCTTGCCAATTGTGGCTGCTAATCGTTGGCTCGTATCTGCCTTGACACATTTTCTGGCTGTGAATTATTCCACTTGCATGGCAGTGTGCGCATGTTGGGGTGTTAAAAATTCTGGAGGCGCTGGGTATCGATCCCAGTACCTCTCGCATGCTAAGCGAGCGCTCTACCATCTGAGCTACGCCCCCTGCTGACGAACCGCGCTACATACAGCCATATCAATGACACAGACCCTTGCACTCCCATTATTCCGCTGACAAACACTACTCTCAATGTGTCCGTGAGGGTGTCTTTCAGGTTTCCTGCATTCTGTATCGAATCGTAGTTGGCCAAAATCAAAGTGGCACGCACGACGTCGAAAATAGCGTTCGGCCAACGCTCTGAGGTAGACGAACGTGTTGTCCACTCTCTAGACTTCATTGAGGTTAGGCCGTTATACCTAAGGCAGATTTGCACTCGATGACACCTCGACAACAGCCGGTCCTCACATTTACGTCTTGCTCTCCTTACGTCAGTATACGAGTCTGTGACGCTGGCTTTGCAACATCTTGCGTGCCTTTAGGCTCGCCGCGACCAACACTTACCACGCACTGACCACAAAACATGGAGGCGCCGGGGCTTGAACCCGGGACCTTTCACATGCAAAGCGAACGCTCTACCAACTGAGCTACGCCCCCAAGCACAACCAAGCTGCGCTGTTCTCCGTTCTTTGCTACTCTTATGTGCACGGACACGATGGTTGGTTGGTTTGCAGGGGTGAAGGGACCAGAGTACAAAGGCGCGGACACGTTCACATACGCAAGAGTTCCAAGTAGTTTCGATGCTCTGGTATTACGACTGCAAATTCCGTCCGTTTTTAACGTCTTAAATTGAAGGGACAGTCACAAGTTGCTCCGTTTTCACTCCATGTCGACAATCACACAGCACCTGAGGTAACAAGCACATCTGAAGACCCATTGTGCACTCGACTGTTCATGCCAACTCACTGCCTCGCACTTTACTACTGTGTACCACTCTTGTCGTCCAACTGCAAAAGACTGGGCCACAACAACTTTCCGCGTCTCCATTGCACTGCGCAAACTACGAAACGCTCCCCAAACATGGCACTCACCCACGCAGACGACTTTTCCGACTTTACACGACGCTCACGCAACGCTCACGCTAGTGACAGCCTTATTTAGAGCTTGACGTCGCACACAAGCGAATGAGCACATTTCGCCTACGACTTAGGCCGCCCTCCTAGTGTGGCTGTTCGGTGTCTGCAGGCAGCGAGGGGCTGCAAGCTTCCTGTGTTCGCGCCTATGTCACCTCTGCTTGCTTGTCAGAGACAGAGTATCGCAAAACATACAAGTCACTCCATGAATTGATTGCTACGGCATCTGTCATCAGCAGTCACAACTAGCAACACCAGTAGCAGCCGACTGCACGTCAAGAATTGGAATGTGCAGTGGGATTTTTGTGAATTCGGCGCAAGGCTGATCTTTGCGACATAGGTTTGAGAATCTTATGGGAACACTTGTACTGTTTCTAAATTATGTGTAGTGGTGGGAGGAGGGTGCTTCGTGCGCATTACAGCACGCTTGCCAATTGTGGCTGCTAATCGTTGGCTCGTATCTGCCTTGACACATTTTCTGGCTGTGAATTATTCCACTTGCATGGCAGTGTGCGCATGTTGGGGTGTTAAAAATTCTGGAGGCGCTGGGTATCGATCCCAGTACCTCTCGCATGCTAAGCGAGCGCTCTACCATCTGAGCTACGCCCCCTGCTGACGAACCGCCCTACATACAGCCATATCAATGACACAGACCCTTGCACTCCCATTATTCCGCTGACAAACACTACTCTCAATGTGTCCGTGAGGGTGTCTTTCAGGTTTCCTGCATTCTGTATCGAATCGTAGTTGGCCAAAATCAAAGTGGCACGCACGACGTCGAAAATAGCGTTCGGCCAACGCTCTGAGGTAGACGAACGTGTTGTCCACTCTCTAGACTTCATTGAGGTTAGGCCGTTATACCTAAGGCAGATTTGCACTCGATGACACCTCGACAACAGCCGGTCCTCACATTTACGTCTTGCTCTCCTTACGTCAGTATACGAGTCTGTGACGCTGGCTTTGCAACATCTTGCGTGCCTTTAGGCTCGCCGCGACCAACACTTACCACGCACTGACCACAAAACATGGAGGCGCCGGGGCTTGAACCCGGGACCTTTCACATGCAAAGCGAACGCTCTACCAACTGAGCTACGCCCCCAAGCACAACCAAGCTGCGCTGTTCTCCGTTCTTTGCTACTCTTATGTGCACGGACACGATGGTTGGTTGGTTTGCAGGGGTGAAGGGACCAGAGTACAAAGGCGCGGACACGTTCACATACGCAAGAGTTCCAAGTAGTTTCGATGCTCTGGTATTACGACTGCAAATTCCGTCCGTTTTTAACGTCTTAAATTGAAGGGACAGTCACAAGTTGCTCCGTTTTCACTCCATGTCGACAATCACACAGCACCTGAGGTAACAAGCACATCTGAAGACCCATTGTGCACTCGACTGTTCATGCCAACTCACTGCCTCGCACTTTACTACTGTGTACCACTCTTGTCGTCCAACTGCAAAAGACTGGGCCACAACAACTTTCCGCGTCTCCATTGCACTGCGCAAACTACGAAACGCTCCCCAAACATGGCACTCACCCACGCAGACGACTTTTCCGACTTTACACGACGCTCACGCAACGCTCACGCTAGTGACAGCCTTATTTAGAGCTTGACGTCGCACACAAGCGAATGAGCACATTTCGCCTACGACTTAGGCCGCCCTCCTAGTGTGGCTGTTCGGTGTCTGCAGGCAGCGAGGGGCTGCAAGCTTCCTGTGTTCGCGCCTATGTCACCTCTGCTTGCTTGTCAGAGACAGAGTATCGCAAAACATACAAGTCACTCCATGAATTGATTGCTACGGCATCTGTCATCAGCAGTCACAACTAGCAACACCAGTAGCAGCCGACTGCACGTCAAGAATTGGAATGTGCAGTGGGATTTTTGTGAATTCGGCGCAAGGCTGATCTTTGCGACATAGGTTTGAGAATCTTATGGGAACACTTGTACTGTTTCTAAATTATGTGTAGTGGTGGGAGGAGGGTGCTTCGTGCGCATTACAGCACGCTTGCCAATTGTGGCTGCTAATCGTTGGCTCGTATCTG
Source organism: Schistocerca piceifrons (assembly GCF_021461385.2). Lineage (NCBI taxonomy): Eukaryota > Metazoa > Arthropoda > Insecta > Orthoptera > Acrididae > Schistocerca > Schistocerca piceifrons. The sequence goes on along the minus strand of NW_025727005.1, from coordinate 8,918 downwards.
CCTTGACACATTTTCTGGCTGTGAATTATTCCACTTGCATGGCAGTGTGCGCATGTTGGGGTGTTAAAAATTCTGGAGGCGCTGGGTATCGATCCCAGTACCTCTCGCATGCTAAGCGAGCGCTCTACCATCTGAGCTACGCCCCCTGCTGACGAACCGCGCTACATACAGCCATATCAATGACACAGACCCTTGCACTCCCATTATTCCGCTGACAAACACTACTCTCAATGTGTCCGTGAGGGTGTCTTTCAGGTTTCCTGCATTCTGTATCGAATCGTAGTTGGCCAAAATCAAAGTGGCACGCACGACGTCGAAAATAGCGTTCGGCCAACGCTCTGAGGTAGACGAACGTGTTGTCCACTCTCTAGACTTCATTGAGGTTAGGCCGTTATACCTAAGGCAGATTTGCACTCGATGACACCTCGACAACAGCCGGTCCTCACATTTACGTCTTGCTCTCCTTACGTCAGTATACGAGTCTGTGACGCTGGCTTTGCAACATCTTGCGTGCCTTTAGGCTCGCCGCGACCAACACTTACCACGCACTGACCACAAAACATGGAGGCGCCGGGGCTTGAACCCGGGACCTTTCACATGCAAAGCGAACGCTCTACCAACTGAGCTACGCCCCCAAGCACAACCAAGCTGCGCTGTTCTCCGTTCTTTGCTACTCTTATGTGCACGGACACGATGGTTGGTTGGTTTGCAGGGGTGAAGGGACCAGAGTACAAAGGCGCGGACACGTTCACATACGCAAGAGTTCCAAGTAGTTTCGATGCTCTGGTATTACGACTGCAAATTCCGTCCGTTTTTAACGTCTTAAATTGAAGGGACAGTCACAAGTTGCTCCGTTTTCACTCCATGTCGACAATCACACAGCACCTGAGGTAACAAGCACATCTGAAGACCCATTGTGCACTCGACTGTTCATGCCAACTCACTGCCTCGCACTTTACTACTGTGTACCACTCTTGTCGTCCAACTGCAAAAGACTGGGCCACAACAACTTTCCGCGTCTCCATTGCACTGCGCAAACTACGAAACGCTCCCCAAACATGGCACTCACCCACGCAGACGACTTTTCCGACTTTACACGACGCTCACGCAACGCTCACGCTAGTGACAGCCTTATTTAGAGCTTGACGTCGCACACAAGCGAATGAGCACATTTCGCCTACGACTTAGGCCGCCCTCCTAGTGTGGCTGTTCGGTGTCTGCAGGCAGCGAGGGGCTGCAAGCTTCCTGTGTTCGCGCCTATGTCACCTCTGCTTGCTTGTCAGAGACAGAGTATCGCAAAACATACAAGTCACTCCATGAATTGATTGCTACGGCATCTGTCATCAGCAGTCACAACTAGCAACACCAGTAGCAGCCGACTGCACGTCAAGAATTGGAATGTGCAGTGGGATTTTTGTGAATTCGGCGCAAGGCTGATCTTTGCGACATAGGTTTGAGAATCTTATGGGAACACTTGTACTGTTTCTAAATTATGTGTAGTGGTGGGAGGAGGGTGCTTCGTGCGCATTACAGCACGCTTGCCAATTGTGGCTGCTAATCGTTGGCTCGTATCTGCCTTGACACATTTTCTGGCTGTGAATTATTCCACTTGCATGGCAGTGTGCGCATGTTGGGGTGTTAAAAATTCTGGAGGCGCTGGGTATCGATCCCAGTACCTCTCGCATGCTAAGCGAGCGCTCTACCATCTGAGCTACGCCCCCTGCTGACGAACCGCCCTACATACAGCCATATCAATGACACAGACCCTTGCACTCCCATTATTCCGCTGACAAACACTACTCTCAATGTGTCCGTGAGGGTGTCTTTCAGGTTTCCTGCATTCTGTATCGAATCGTAGTTGGCCAAAATCAAAGTGGCACGCACGACGTCGAAAATAGCGTTCGGCCAACGCTCTGAGGTAGACGAACGTGTTGTCCACTCTCTAGACTTCATTGAGGTTAGGCCGTTATACCTAAGGCAGATTTGCACTCGATGACACCTCGACAACAGCCGGTCCTCACATTTACGTCTTGCTCTCCTTACGTCAGTATACGAGTCTGTGACGCTGGCTTTGCAACATCTTGCGTGCCTTTAGGCTCGCCGCGACCAACACTTACCACGCACTGACCACAAAACATGGAGGCGCCGGGGCTTGAACCCGGGACCTTTCACATGCAAAGCGAACGCTCTACCAACTGAGCTACGCCCCCAAGCACAACCAAGCTGCGCTGTTCTCCGTTCTTTGCTACTCTTATGTGCACGGACACGATGGTTGGTTGGTTTGCAGGGGTGAAGGGACCAGAGTACAAAGGCGCGGACACGTTCACATACGCAAGAGTTCCAAGTAGTTTCGATGCTCTGGTATTACGACTGCAAATTCCGTCCGTTTTTAACGTCTTAAATTGAAGGGACAGTCACAAGTTGCTCCGTTTTCACTCCATGTCGACAATCACACAGCACCTGAGGTAACAAGCACATCTGAAGACCCATTGTGCACTCGACTGTTCATGCCAACTCACTGCCTCGCACTTTACTACTGTGTACCACTCTTGTCGTCCAACTGCAAAAGACTGGGCCACAACAACTTTCCGCGTCTCCATTGCACTGCGCAAACTACGAAACGCTCCCCAAACATGGCACTCACCCACGCAGACGACTTTTCCGACTTTACACGACGCTCACGCAACGCTCACGCTAGTGACAGCCTTATTTAGAGCTTGACGTCGCACACAAGCGAATGAGCACATTTCGCCTACGACTTAGGCCGCCCTCCTAGTGTGGCTGTTCGGTGTCTGCAGGCAGCGAGGGGCTGCAAGCTTCCTGTGTTCGCGCCTATGTCACCTCTGCTTGCTTGTCAGAGACAGAGTATCGCAAAACATACAAGTCACTCCATGAATTGATTGCTACGGCATCTGTCATCAGCAGTCACAACTAGCAACACCAGTAGCAGCCGACTGCACGTCAAGAATTGGAATGTGCAGTGGGATTTTTGTGAATTCGGCGCAAGGCTGATCTTTGCGACATAGGTTTGAGAATCTTATGGGAACACTTGTACTGTTTCTAAATTATGTGTAGTGGTGGGAGGAGGGTGCTTCGTGCGCATTACAGCACGCTTGCCAATTGTGGCTGCTAATCGTTGGCTCGTATCTGCCTTGACACATTTTCTGGCTGTGAATTATTCCACTTGCATGGCAGTGTGCGCATGTTGGGGTGTTAAAAATTCTGGAGGCGCTGGGTATCGATCCCAGTACCTCTCGCATGCTAAGCGAGCGCTCTACCATCTGAGCTACGCCCCCTGCTGACGAACCGCCCTACATACAGCCATATCAATGACACAGACCCTTGCACTCCCATTATTCCGCTGACAAACACTACTCTCAATGTGTCCGTGAGGGTGTCTTTCAGGTTTCCTGCATTCTGTATCGAATCGTAGTTGGCCAAAATCAAAGTGGCACGCACGACGTCGAAAATAGCGTTCGGCCAACGCTCTGAGGTAGACGAACGTGTTGTCCACTCTCTAGACTTCATTGAGGTTAGGCCGTTATACCTAAGGCAGATTTGCACTCGATGACACCTCGACAACAGCCGGTCCTCACATTTACGTCTTGCTCTCCTTACGTCAGTATACGAGTCTGTGACGCTGGCTTTGCAACATCTTGCGTGCCTTTAGGCTCGCCGCGACCAACACTTACCACGCACTGACCACAAAACATGGAGGCGCCGGGGCTTGAACCCGGGACCTTTCACATGCAAAGCGAACGCTCTACCAACTGAGCTACGCCCCCAAGCACAACCAAGCTGCGCTGTTCTCCGTTCTTTGCTACTCTTATGTGCACGGACACGATGGTTGGTTGGTTTGCAGGGGTGAAGGGACCAGAGTACAAAGGCGCGGACACGTTCACATACGCAAGAGTTCCAAGTAGTTTCGATGCTCTGGTATTACGACTGCAAATTCCGTCCGTTTTTAACGTCTTAAATTGAAGGGACAGTCACAAGTTGCTCCGTTTTCACTCCATGTCGACAATCACACAGCACCTGAGGTAACAAGCACATCTGAAGACCCATTGTGCACTCGACTGTTCATGCCAACTCACTGCCTCGCACTTTACTACTGTGTACCACTCTTGTCGTCCAACTGCAAAAGACTGGGCCACAACAACTTTCCGCGTCTCCATTGCACTGCGCAAACTACGAAACGCTCCCCAAACATGGCACTCACCCACGCAGACGACTTTTCCGACTTTACACGACGCTCACGCAACGCTCACGCTAGTGACAGCCTTATTTAGAGCTTGACGTCGCACACAAGCGAATGAGCACATTTCGCCTACGACTTAGGCCGCCCTCCTAGTGTGGCTGTTCGGTGTCTGCAGGCAGCGAGGGGCTGCAAGCTTCCTGTGTTCGCGCCTATGTCACCTCTGCTTGCTTGTCAGAGACAGAGTATCGCAAAACATACAAGTCACTCCATGAATTGATTGCTACGGCATCTGTCATCAGCAGTCACAACTAGCAACACCAGTAGCAGCCGACTGCACGTCAAGAATTGGAATGTGCAGTGGGATTTTTGTGAATTCGGCGCAAGGCTGATCTTTGCGACATAGGTTTGAGAATCTTATGGGAACACTTGTACTGTTTCTAAATTATGTGTAGTGGTGGGAGGAGGGTGCTTCGTGCGCATTACAGCACGCTTGCCAATTGTGGCTGCTAATCGTTGGCTCGTATCTGCCTTGACACATTTTCTGGCTGTGAATTATTCCACTTGCATGGCAGTGTGCGCATGTTGGGGTGTTAAAAATTCTGGAGGCGCTGGGTATCGATCCCAGTACCTCTCGCATGCTAAGCGAGCGCTCTACCATCTGAGCTACGCCCCCTGCTGACGAACCGCGCTACATACAGCCATATCAATGACACAGACCCTTGCACTCCCATTATTCCGCTGACAAACACTACTCTCAATGTGTCCGTGAGGGTGTCTTTCAGGTTTCCTGCATTCTGTATCGAATCGTAGTTGGCCAAAATCAAAGTGGCACGCACGACGTCGAAAATAGCGTTCGGCCAACGCTCTGAGGTAGACGAACGTGTTGTCCACTCTCTAGACTTCATTGAGGTTAGGCCGTTATACCTAAGGCAGATTTGCACTCGATGACACCTCGACAACAGCCGGTCCTCACATTTACGTCTTGCTCTCCTTACGTCAGTATACGAGTCTGTGACGCTGGCTTTGCAACATCTTGCGTGCCTTTAGGCTCGCCGCGACCAACCACTTACCACGCACTGACCACAAAACATGGAGGCGCCGGGGCTTGAACCCGGGACCTTTCACATGCAAAGCGAACGCTCTACCAACTGAGCTACGCCCCCAAGCACAACCAAGCTGCGCTGTTCTCCGTTCTTTGCTACTCTTATGTGCACGGACACGATGGTTGGTTGGTTTGCAGGGGTGAAGGGACCAGAGTACAAAGGCGCGGACACGTTCACATACGCAAGAGTTCCAAGTAGTTTCGATGCTCTGGTATTACGACTGCAAATTCCGTCCGTTTTTAACGTCTTAAATTGAAGGGACAGTCACAAGTTGCTCCGTTTTCACTCCATGTCGACAATCACACAGCACCTGAGGTAACAAGCACATCTGAAGACCCATTGTGCACTCGACTGTTCATGCCAACTCACTGCCTCGCACTTTACTACTGTGTACCACTCTTGTCGTCCAACTGCAAAAGACTGGGCCACAACAACTTTCCGCGTCTCCATTGCACTGCGCAAACTACGAAACGCTCCCCAAACATGGCACTCACCCACGCAGACGACTTTTCCGACTTTACACGACGCTCACGCAACGCTCACGCTAGTGACAGCCTTATTTAGAGCTTGACGTCGCACACAAGCGAATGAGCACATTTCGCCTACGACTTAGGCCGCCCTCCTAGTGTGGCTGTTCGGTGTCTGCAGGCAGCGAGGGGCTGCAAGCTTCCTGTGTTCGCGCCTATGTCACCTCTGCTTGCTTGTCAGAGACAGAGTATCGCAAAACATACAAGTCACTCCATGAATTGATTGCTACGGCATCTGTCATCAGCAGTCACAACTAGCAACACCAGTAGCAGCCGACTGCACGTCAAGAATTGGAATGTGCAGTGGGATTTTTGTGAATTCGGCGCAAGGCTGATCTTTGCGACATAGGTTTGAGAATCTTATGGGAACACTTGTACTGTTTCTAAATTATGTGTAGTGGTGGGAGGAGGGTGCTTCGTGCGCATTACAGCACGCTTGCCAATTGTGGCTGCTAATCGTTGGCTCGTATCTGCCTTGACACATTTTCTGGCTGTGAATTATTCCACTTGCATGGCAGTGTGCGCATGTTGGGGTGTTAAAAATTCTGGAGGCGCTGGGTATCGATCCCAGTACCTCTCGCATGCTAAGCGAGCGCTCTACCATCTGAGCTACGCCCCCTGCTGACGAACCGCCCTACATACAGCCATATCAATGACACAGACCCTTGCACTCCCATTATTCCGCTGACAAACACTACTCTCAATGTGTCCGTGAGGGTGTCTTTCAGGTTTCCTGCATTCTGTATCGAATCGTAGTTGGCCAAAATCAAAGTGGCACGCACGACGTCGAAAATAGCGTTCGGCCAACGCTCTGAGGTAGACGAACGTGTTGTCCACTCTCTAGACTTCATTGAGGTTAGGCCGTTATACCTAAGGCAGATTTGCACTCGATGACACCTCGACAACAGCCGGTCCTCACATTTACGTCTTGCTCTCCTTACGTCAGTATACGAGTCTGTGACGCTGGCTTTGCAACATCTTGCGTGCCTTTAGGCTCGCCGCGACCAACACTTACCACGCACTGACCACAAAACATGGAGGCGCCGGGGCTTGAACCCGGGACCTTTCACATGCAAAGCGAACGCTCTACCAACTGAGCTACGCCCCCAAGCACAACCAAGCTGCGCTGTTCTCCGTTCTTTGCTACTCTTATGTGCACGGACACGATGGTTGGTTGGTTTGCAGGGGTGAAGGGACCAGAGTACAAAGGCGCGGACACGTTCACATACGCAAGAGTTCCAAGTAGTTTCGATGCTCTGGTATTACGACTGCAAATTCCGTCCGTTTTTTAACGTCTTAAATTGAAGGGACAGTCACAAGTTGCTCCGTTTTCACTCCATGTCGACAATCACACAGCACCTGAGGTAACAAGCACATCTGAAGACCCATTGTGCACTCGACTGTTCATGCCAACTCACTGCCTCGCACTTTACTACTGTGTACCACTCTTGTCGTCCAACTGCAAAGACTGGGCCACAACAACTTTCCGCGTCTCCATTGCACTGCGCAAACTACGAAACGCTCCCCAAACATGGCACTCACCCACGCAGACGACTTTTCCGACTTTACACGACGCTCACGCAACGCTCACGCTAGTGACAGCCTTATTTAGAGCTTGACGTCGCACACAAGCGAATGAGCACATTTCGCCTACGACTTAGGCCGCCCTCCTAGTGTGGCTGTTCGGTGTCTGCAGGCAGCGAGGGGCTGCAAGCTTCCTGTGTTCGCGCCTATGTCACCTCTGCTTGCTTGTCAGAGACAGAGTATCGCAAAACATACAAGTCACTCCATGAATTGATTGCTACGGCATCTGTCATCAGCAGTCACAACTAGCAACACCAGTAGCAGCCGACTGCACGTCAAGAATTGGAATGTGCAGTGGGATTTTTGTGAATTCGGCGCAAGGCTGATCTTTGCGACATAGGTTTGAGAATCTTATGGGAACACTTGTACTGTTTCTAAATTATGTGTAGTGGTGGGAGGAGGGTGCTTCGTGCGCATTACAGCACGCTTGCCAATTGTGGCTGCTAATCGTTGGCTCGTATCTGCCTTGACACATTTTCTGGCTGTGAATTATTCCACTTGCATGGCAGTGTGCGCATGTTGGGGTGTTAAAAATTCTGGAGGCGCTGGGTATCGATCCCAGTACCTCTCGCATGCTAAGCGAGCGCTCTACCATCTGAGCTACGCCCCCTGCTGACGAACCGCCCTACATACAGCCATATCAATGACACAGACCCTTGCACTCCCATTATTCCGCTGACAAACACTACTCTCAATGTGTCCGTGAGGGTGTCTTTCAGGTTTCCTGCATTCTGTATCGAATCGTAGTTGGCCAAAATCAAAGTGGCACGCACGACGTCGAAAATAGCGTTCGGCCAACGCTCTGAGGTAGACGAACGTGTTGTCCACTCTCTAGACTTCATTGAGGTTAGGCCGTTATACCTAAGGCAGATTTGCACTCGATGACACCTCGACAACAGCCGGTCCTCACATTTACGTCTTGCTCTCCTTACGTCAGTATACGAGTCTGTGACGCTGGCTTTGCAACATCTTGCGTGCCTTTAGGCTCGCCGCGACCAACACTTACCACGCACTGACCACAAAACATGGAGGCGCCGGGGCTTGAACCCGGGACCTTTCACATGCAAAGCGAACGCTCTACCAACTGAGCTACGCCCCCAAGCACAACCAAGCTGCGCTGTTCTCCGTTCTTTGCTACTCTTATGTGCACGGACACGATGGTTGGTTGGTTTGCAGGGGTGAAGGGACCAGAGTACAAAGGCGCGGACACGTTCACATACGCAAGAGTTCCAAGTAGTTTCGATGCTCTGGTATTACGACTGCAAATTCCGTCCGTTTTTAACGTCTTAAATTGAAGGGACAGTCACAAGTTGCTCCGTTTTCACTCCATGTCGACAATCACACAGCACCTGAGGTAACAAGCACATCTGAAGACCCATTGTGCACTCGACTGTTCATGCCAACTCACTGCCTCGCACTTTACTACTGTGTACCACTCTTGTCGTCCAACTGCAAAAGACTGGGCCACAACAACTTTCCGCGTCTCCATTGCACTGCGCAAACTAC
>NW_025727004.1:32500-35000 GCF_021461385.2 Schistocerca piceifrons | reverse complement strand
AGAGGCCCGGGAGCGTGCTGTCGTGGCATTGCCGGCGGGAGACAACACGCGCCACCTACGGTGACCGGCAGCTCCAACGCCAGCGCCACAGAAGGACAAAAGCCCCACTTGGGTGCCGAAGCGAACTCTCCCAGCACAGCGCACGCGCCAACACATCCGCACAGCTGCGATACAAACCACCAGCGAGAACCGCTGGGGCGACCGAGCAGCAGACGGCGTCGCGGCGCCGAGCGCCGGGCGGCAGCGCATCCTCAACGCACACAGTCCTCAATCGGACCAGCACACTGAAGATGTCCACCGCGCTTCGCACCGGGCCCGCGAGGACCTACTTTGGCCGCACGGCGCCGCGCGCAGGGTGCGCCGGCGCGCAGCTGCGACGCCTGCCGCGTCCGTCGGCCGGCGCGCCTGCCACTGGCCGCCCCCACCAGCCGGCTGTAGCGCGTGCGCCCACGCACCGCGCGGCCAGCACGCCGGGAGGCGCCCCCTCACCGGCCGGGGACGGTCCCACCCAGCCACCGCCGCGTATCGCTTCACACCCAGATGCCGTTCAGTTTCGTCGGCATGGTGGGTATCGCTGGAACAACCGGTTAGTACCTCAACCTATCGTCGCCATCACCGATTCACCCCTAGCGAGAACAACCGCACCACAACAGGTTACCATTTGTTCATTTGCGTAACTTCACCAGAAAACGCAGGCGTCCATCGCCATTTGCAACTTCCACGATTATTGCATGCCTGTGTCAGGTGTCACGCCACACTACGTCTGCCCACATACACGCAACAAAATGTGCACGCCTAGACAATACGTGGAAGGTGGCCCCCGTACGTATGCGATGTCCATTGCTCGAACGACTGTCAACCGGCCTCTGTAGCATGTCGCAGATATGGAACGCGGTGCACCATGCCATCACGGTGTGTGAGGAGAGACGACTAGGTCCGAATACATCAACAGACAGCTCATGCTGATCGCCATCCACGGCGTCCGTTCCTCCCACACGTCTCTATGGCGTACCACACTGCAATCCAGCTCTCATAGGGAGACGACACGTAGCTGCGTGCACAATATTTGCACTGTATGGTCCGCCGTTTTTGGGCGCAGTCGTTGTACGGTCACACATGTGCCACGATGTATCATTCAGTACATAAGGACGAATGTGCAGTACAGATTGTGGTTTACGCGTACGACATTAGCGGACAGTTGACACAGGCCGCACCACAACGTAGCCTGAGTACGTCGCATGCGGAGGGCATTGAACATGCAAAGTTCTCACCAACCAGCTTGCGAAGGCAGGGGGCAAGGTGGGGACGTGGGGAGGGGCGGCATGTACGTCCTGCTGCCATCCACATTACAGTGTACAGCAGGAGCATGTGGAAAGTGAGCAAGACTTGCAAGGTGTTTAACATGAAGCGATACACAGGGGAGCGGGGAGTGCGAGTAGCGAACTATATTGCGAGGGTTGCGGGTGGGCAACACTACACTAATTGAACGAGTCGTATAACAATTACAGAGCAGGTTTAGGCGACAACGTGGGTTACGTTAGGCGACAACGTGGGTTAGGTTAAGGCACGACGTGGGTTAGGTTAAGGCACGACATGGGTTAGGTTAAGGCACAACATGGGTTAGGTTAAGGCACAACATGGGTTAGGTTAAGGCACAACATGGGTTAGGTTAAGGCACAACATGGGTTAGGTTAAGGCACAACATGGGTTAGGTTAAGGCACAACATGGGTTAGGTTAAGGCACAACATGGGTTAGGTTAAGGCACAACATGGGTTAGGTTAAGGCACAACATGGGTTAGGTTAAGGCACAACATGGGTTAGGTTAAGGCACAACATGGGTTAGGTTAAGGCACAACATGGGTTAGGTTAAGGCACAACATGGGTTAGGTTAAGGCACAACATGGGTTAGGTTAAGGCACAACATGGGTTAGGTTAAGGCACAACATGGGTTAGGTTAAGGCACAACATGGGTTAGGTTAAGGCACAACATGGGTTAGGTTAAGGCACAACATGGGTTAGGTTAAGGCACAACATGGGTTAGGTTAAGGCACAACATGGGTTAGGTTAAGGCACAACATGGGTTAGGTTAAGGCACAACATGGGTTAGGTTAAGGCACAACATGGGTTAGGTTAAGGCACAACATGGGTTAGGTTAAGGCACAACATGGGTTAGGTTAAGGCACAACATGGGTTAGGTTAAGGCACAACATGGGTTAGGTTAAGGCACAACATGGGTTAGGTTAAGGCACAACATGGGTTAGGTTAAGGCACAACATGGGTTAGGTTAAGGCACAACATGGGTTAGGTTAAGGCACAACATGGGTTAGGTTAAGGCACAACATGGGTTAGGTTAAGGCACAACATGGGTTAGGTTAAGGCACAACATGGGTTAGGTTAAGGCACAACATGGGTTAGGTTAAGGCACAACATAGGTTAGGTTAAGGCACAACATAGGTTAGGTTAAGGCACAACATAGGTTAGGTTAAGGCACAACATAGG
>NW_025727004.1:20000-25000 GCF_021461385.2 Schistocerca piceifrons | reverse complement strand
AAGCCGCCTGTCCCTCTAAGAAGAAAAGTAATCGCTGACAGCACGAAGGATGTCACGCGACTAGTTAGCAGGCTAGAGTCTCGTTCGTTATCGGAATTAACCAGACAAATCGCTCCACCAACTAAGAACGGCCATGCACCACCACCCACCGAATCAAGAAAGAGCTATCAATCTGTCAATCCTTCCGGTGTCCGGGCCTGGTGAGGTTTCCCGTGTTGAGTCAAATTAAGCCGCAGGCTCCACTCCTGGTGGTGCCCTTCCGTCAATTCCTTTAAGTTTCAGCTTTGCAACCATACTTCCCCCGGAACCCAAAAGCTTTGGTTTCCCGGAGGCTGCCCGCCGAGTCATCGGAGGAACTGCGGCGGATCGCTGGCTGGCATCGTTTATGGTTAGAACTAGGGCGGTATCTGATCGCCTTCGAACCTCTAACTTTCGTTCTTGATTAATGAAAACATACTTGGCAAATGCTTTCGCTTCTGTTCGTCTTGCGACGATCCAAGAATTTCACCTCTAACGTCGCAATACGAATGCCCCCGCCTGTCCCTATTAATCATTACCTCGGGTTCCGAAAACCAACAAAATAGAACCGAGGTCCTATTCCATTATTCCATGCACACAGTATTCAGGCGGGCTTGCCTGCTTTAAGCACTCTAATTTGTTCAAAGTAAACGTGCCGGCCCACCGAGACACTCAATAAAGAGCACCCTGGTAGGATTTCAACGGGGTCCGCCTCGGGACGCACGAGCACGCACGGGGCGGTCGCACGCCTTCGGCTCGCCCCACCGGCAGGACGTCCCACGATACATGCCAGTTAAACACCGACGGGCGGTGAACCAACAGCGTGGGACACAAATCCAACTACGAGCTTTTTAACCGCAACAACTTTAATATACGCTATTGGAGCTGGAATTACCGCGGCTGCTGGCACCAGACTTGCCCTCCAATAGATACTCGTTAAAGGATTTAAAGTGTACTCATTCCGATTACGGGGCCTCGGATGAGTCCCGTATCGTTATTTTTCGTCACTACCTCCCCGTGCCGGGAGTGGGTAATTTGCGCGCCTGCTGCCTTCCTTGGATGTGGTAGCCGTTTCTCAGGCTCCCTCTCCGGAATCGAACCCTGATTCCCCGTTACCCGTTACAACCATGGTAGGCGCAGAACCTACCATCGACAGTTGATAAGGCAGACATTTGAAAGATGCGTCGCCGGTACGAGGACCGTGCGATCAGCCCAAAGTTATTCAGAGTCACCAAGGCAAACGGACCGGACGAGCCGACCGATTGGTTTTGATCTAATAAAAGCGTCCCTTCCATCTCTGGTCGGGACTCTGTTTGCATGTATTAGCTCTAGAATTACCACAGTTATCCAAGTAACGTGGGTACGATCTAAGGAACCATAACTGATTTAATGAGCCATTCGCGGTTTCACCTTAATGCGGCTTGTACTGAGACATGCATGGCTTAATCTTTGAGACAAGCATATGACTACTGGCAGGATCAACCAGGGAGCTGCGTCAACTAGAGCTGAGCAGCCGGCCGCCCGGGAGTGTGTCCCGGGGGCCCGCGCGAACACGCAAGCGTCCGCTCAATCATTCTGCAAACAGGAGGAGGCTGAGCTCCCCTGCACAATACACCTCGAAACCCTCTCAGGTCCCGGCGGCGCGCAGCGCCGTCCCAAGTACTTGGTCGGGTTCGAGAGAGGCGCAATCGCCCGGAGTTAGGCGAGTAGACGCTTTCGGTGCGACCACCCGTGCTCCCAACTGAGCTTGCCGCTGCCGACAGAGGCCCGGGAGCGTGCTGTCGTGGCATTGCCGGCGGGAGACAACACGCGCCACCTACGGTGACCGGCAGCTCCAACGCCAGCGCCACAGAAGGACAAAAGCCCCACTTGGGTGCCGAAGCGAACTCTCCCAGCACAGCGCACGCGCCAACACATCCGCACAGCTGCGATACAAACCACCAGCGAGAACCGCTGGGGCGACCGAGCAGCAGACGGCGTCGCGGCGCCGAGCGCCGGGCGGCAGCGCATCCTCAACGCACACAGTCCTCAATCGGACCAGCACACTGAAGATGTCCACCGCGCTTCGCACCGGGCCCGCGAGGACCTACTTTGGCCGCACGGCGCCGCGCGCAGGGTGCGCCGGCGCGCAGCTGCGACGCCTGCCGCGTCCGTCGGCCGGCGCGCCTGCCACTGGCCGCCCCCACCAGCCGGCTGTAGCGCGTGCGCCCACGCACCGCGCGGCCAGCACGCCGGGAGGCGCCCCCTCACCGGCCGGGGACGGTCCCACCCAGCCACCGCCGCGTATCGCTTCACACCCAGATGCCGTTCAGTTTCGTCGGCATGGTGGGTATCGCTGGAACAACCGGTTAGTACCTCAACCTATCGTCGCCATCACCGATTCACCCCTAGCGAGAACAACCGCACCACAACAGGTTACCATTTGTTCATTTGCGTAACTTCACCAGAAAACGCAGGCGTCCATCGCCATTTGCAACTTCCACGATTATTGCATGCCTGTGTCAGGTGTCACGCCACACTACGTCTGCCCACATACACGCAACAAAATGTGCACGCCTAGACAATACGTGGAAGGTGGCCCCCGTACGTATGCGATGTCCATTGCTCGAACGACTGTCAACCGGCCTCTGTAGCATGTCGCAGATATGGAACGCGGTGCACCATGCCATCACGGTGTGTGAGGAGAGACGACTAGGTCCGAATACATCAACAGACAGCTCATGCTGATCGCCATCCACGGCGTCCGTTCCTCCCACACGTCTCTATGGCGTACCACACTGCAATCCAGCTCTCATAGGGAGACGACACGTAGCTGCGTGCACAATATTTGCACTGTATGGTCCGCCGTTTTTGGGCGCAGTCGTTGTACGGTCACACATGTGCCACGATGTATCATTCAGTACATAAGGACGAATGTGCAGTACAGATTGTGGTTTACGCGTACGACATTAGCGGACAGTTGACACAGGCCGCACCACAACGTAGCCTGAGTACGTCGCATGCGGAGGGCATTGAACATGCAAAGTTCTCACCAACCAGCTTGCGAAGGCAGGGGGCAAGGTGGGGACGTGGGGAGGGGCGGCATGTACGTCCTGCTGCCATCCACATTACAGTGTACAGCAGGAGCATGTGGAAAGTGAGCAAGACTTGCAAGGTGTTTAACATGAAGCGATACACAGGGGAGCGGGGAGTGCGAGTAGCGAACTATATTGCGAGGGTTGCGGGTGGGCAACACTACACTAATTGAACGAGTCGTATAACAATTACAGAGCAGGTTTAGGCGACAACGTGGGTTACGTTAGGCGACAACGTGGGTTAGGTTAAGGCACGACGTGGGTTAGGTTAAGGCACGACATGGGTTAGGTTAAGGCACGACATGGGTTAGGTTAAGGCACGACATGGGTTAGGTTAAGGCACGACATGGGTTAGGTTAAGGCACGACATGGGTTAGGTTAAGGCACGACATGGGTTAGGTTAAGGCACAACATGGGTTAGGTTAAGGCACAACATGGGTTAGGTTAAGGCACAACATGGGTTAGGTTAAGGCACAACATGGGTTAGGTTAAGGCACAACATGGGTTAGGTTAAGGCACAACATAGGTTAGGTTAAGGCACAACATGGGTTAGGTTAAGGCACAACATGGGTTAGGTTAAGGCACAACATGGGTTAGGTTAAGGCACAACATGGGTTAGGTTAAGGCACAACATGGGTTAGGTTAAGGCACAACATGGGTTAGGTTAAGGCACAACATGGGTTAGGTTAAGGCACAACATGGGTTAGGTTAAGGCACAACATGGGTTAGGTTAAGGCACAACATGGGTTAGGTTAAGGCACAACATGGGTTAGGTTAAGGCACAACATGGGTTAGGTTAAGGCACAACATGGGTTAGGTTAAGGCACAACATGGGTTAGGTTAAGGCACAACATGGGTTAGGTTAAGGCACAACATGGGTTAGGTTAAGGCACAACATGGGTTAGGTTAAGGCACAACATGGGTTAGGTTAAGGCACAACATGGGTTAGGTTAAGGCACAACATGGGTTAGGTTAAGGTACAACATAGGTTAGGTTAGGTTAGGTTACACGTTGTTGTAAGGAAAGGTGTAGGGGGGGGCGGGGGCGGCAGGTTCGTTGATAGTGATTATAGTAAGTGAATGCTTGTGACATGATCAGATTTGTCACGTCAGGATGCACCTTTGGCTTATTAGAGGCGGCGCTCCAATTCTATGCTTGTGTCAGACCTGTGTCTTTGACTCATGTCATTGTTTGTGCGCTGTGACAGGAGGTACTATTGTGATGTTGGGTGCACCGTTGTATAGGACATGTGTGGGTGTTGGTGCCTGATCTGCGCAATGGTGGATGTCGAAAGGGTGGGATATTGTATTTTCCGCATGGACCTCCTGGTCTGGTTGTGATAGTGTGGATTGTGTAATGTGGCGGAGAGGATGCACTGGATGTTGTTCCATGCTGGTGCTTACATATTGTATGTGCGCCCGTTAGAAGCAGAGAGTGGTGCGTGATCAGAGTGGCTGGCTGACGTGTGGTTCCCATTGTGGGCAGACTCTTTCAGCATGTATACGGACAGTTGTATATATATTCTGTAGTTTGATGGCTCTGCATTGATTACTAATCAGCGCCGTGTGTACGGGTAATCTGGTTCCAGTCCAAAATGTTCCATCTGTGTACATTAGTGACAAAGACTCCCCTCATGCAGTGGGGCTCGGTCTGTTATAACTCTTCCGCGTAATATATTTGCCCCACGTTTTTGCGACTGCGAGTGCGAGTGCAACGCGCATGGGGACCGACATGCTGATGGCTCGGTATCGGACGCCGTACAGTGAGCAACGCGATCGCGTCTCTCGCTCGTAAGTGGTACAGGTCGCGGCTCATGTATAGGGACAGCGGGAATGTCGCATATTGGCAATAACTCTTCATGAAACGCACGTTATAGGGGTGGATTGCACTTTACGAGTGCGGGAAACG